>NW_006239525.1:199468-215869 GCF_000226075.1 Solanum tuberosum | reverse complement strand
AGCATTAAGGAATCATCTAAAAAGTTTGACCCTTTCTACCCACGTTGACTACATGGTTTATGGGGCCTTGAGTTATCTGAACTCGCTCCCATATCGGTGCTCAATACTACTTCCAAAAATATACTCAACTCATATGTTTGAAAACATAACTCTTTCTGTGGTTTGAGATAATTACTCAAAAATTACCTCAAAGGCTCTCTTGAAAATCAGTTGTAACACCCCGTATCCGAAAACAAAACAACCAGCAGATTTCCAAAAGTTGCAGGTGCAACCCACGGACCGTAGGGTGACCCATAGTTCGTCCTGGAGGTCTGTGGATGACCACCTGCAACCTTCCCCAGAAAGACCCAGAAAAATTATTCTAAGGCATGACCCACGGCCGGACCCACAGACCGTAGGTCAGACCACAGACTGTGGTCCAGGTCCGTGGATCGAGGCCTCAGAACCTGGTATCTGAATTCGATCGACGGACTAACAGGATGGATTATGGGTCAGTCCACGGACCGTCGATCATTCTGTAGGTCGAGACCCTCAGGACCCCCTAAAACCCATTCTCTAAAGTCGATCGACGGACTGACATGATGAATCGTGGGTCAGTCCACGGACCGTCGATTAGTCTGTAGGTCGAGACCCTCAGGAACCTCCAGAACCCATCTTCTGAAGTCGATCGACGGACTGACAGGACTGCTCGTGGTTCAGTCCATACGAACCGTCGATCAGTCCCGTTGGTGGCTTCAACAGATTTTCAGTCAGGGGTCGTTTGGTCTTTTCCTCATGCGTTAGACCCCTAAATATGTCGTTTAACCCCTAAACTACGTAGTTTTGGTAAGTTTTAGCCTAGAAATTAAATTAGAACCTAAGCTAATCAATTATTCACCAAAATCAAGCGAAACTTAGAGCAAAATAGAATAGAAAGTCGAGCAGCCCTAGTTCAAGAACACAACGAGTTTTCATTAGTTCCAGCCCTGAAATCGAAAGATTTTTCCGTGAAATTCATCACCAGGTATGTGGGATTTCACTAATGGGTTCCTTTCACCCATTAGGTCCATGAAATTCAGTCAAATTCTTGATTCTCTATATCATGTTTAGACTTAGGGTTTCTAGAATTTCAGAATTATGTTATGATTCAGTTGTTAGACTAATCCAAATCATATTATCATGTTTTTAAGGGATTATTGCTCAGTTCTTGCATGAAAATCAGAACCCTAATTGTGTAGATTTGTTTAGTTCATGAATTACACTTGCTAGGTCAGTTTATTCAGATATACATGCCTTAGTTAAAAATGTTTCATTATCAGTACATTAATGTTGCATTTTCAGTTAACATGTCAATATTTTGAGCTATTCAGTATTACAAAAATTCAGTAATAATATGTTACTTACATAATCAGTTGGGAGTAGGCTTAATATCGAGTAGACTAAGGGTCAGTCACCCTCAGAGTCCTAGAACTACGTGCCCTCGCATGTTATAAGTCCCCTCTGTAGGCATCAGTTTAGTGATCACGCTAGTCATATCTCTATACCTCTGGCAGGGTATATTGGGTCCTCTCAATGGGGCATACACATCGGACTCCACGTTTTAACTCACGTGGTTTTATGTCGGTTATTAGTAGCTCCCACAATCAAATTCTGTTGCATTGACCAGATTATCAGTTATAGTTCAGTATTCAGTTTCAGCATGTTATAAACTTGGCCATTGCATTCAGTTAGTTCATGTTCAGTATATTCATTATTCATCAAGTTCAGATTATATCATTGCTTTACCGCTTTGTTCAGTTATATGTTGTATTCAGCTTTATTCTATCCTATTTAGTACCTTTCAAGTACTGATGCATACTCTGCGCTATATCTTTTCGTGATGTAGGTTCAGGTCCTCAGCTTCCAGATCACGCATAGATCAGTTCCCGATCTTCAGCTCAGCAGCATCAGTGATGAGTCCACATTCTCTAAGGGCGACATACATGTTCCTTTTTCTATTTTCAGTCTTTAGTTTCAGTTTTGCTAGATTTAGCTGGGGCATGTCCCAGCACTTCTAGTCAGTTAGAGGCTTATTTCAGACATAGTTAGATTCAACTTTAGTATTTGAGTTTGACCTTTCAGTTTTTCTTAAACTGTCAGTTTTCTTTTATATATTCAGTTAGCTGATGGGTATTCCTCATCATTTCAGTTTATCTTATGATTTAGCTTTCGCACAATATTTTCTTACTTCAGTTTATTTAGTATGCTTATGATATGCCAGCAGGGTTAGCTTGGGGTCACTTGTGATCCTAGGTCCCGTGTCCGCGTCCAGGGGGTAGCCTCAGGGTGTGACCAACTTGGTATCAGAGCATTAGGTTTAAGAGTCCTAGGATGTCTGAAAAGTTGTACTAAGTAGAGTCATTTTCATGTGTGTGAAGTGCACCACATCTAATGAGAGGGAGGCTACGAAATGTTTTAGGAAAACTTCACTTTCTTGATATTCTTATCATGCGTTGGTATGATCTCCTTTCTAATCCATCGTTATGCGTTTTTAGATCATGCTTCCTCGTAGAGCTTACAGAAGGAATGTGAATGCACGCAATGCTAACGCAGCTCCTCCAGTCCCAGATTAGGAAGTTTCGAATGCTGAGTTTCGGAACGCCATTAAGCTTTTGGCTCAGAGTGTGACTAACCAGAACAACCAGCAGGCTCCAGATCCTGCAAATGCTAGTGGTGGATCAGTGGAAGCCAGGGTTCGTGATTTTGTTAGGATGAATCCACCTGTATTCTTAGGATCGCATATTGGTGAGGATCTCCAAAACTTCATAGATGAGGTCAAGAAAATCTTTGGAGTAATGCAAGTGACAGGTAATGATAGGGTAGAGTTGGCATCCTATCAGCTTAAGGATGTAACTCACATATGGTATACATAATGGAAAGAGAATAGGGGTACGGATGCAACTCTTATCACTTGGGAATGATTTAGTGAGACTTTTTTGGACAGGTTTTTCCCAAGAGAGTTGAGGGAGGTGAAGGCTCAGGAGTTCATGAATTTGAGGCAAGGTAACATGACAGTCCAAGAGTATGGACTCAAGTTCACCCAACTCTCCAGGTATGCTCCTCACATGGTTACCGATTCCACAACGCAAATGAATAAGTTTCTGTATGAGGTATCCTATTTGGTGAAAACAGAGTGTAGAAATGCTATGTTATTGGAAAATATGAACATCTCTAGGCTCATGACTCATGCTCAACAGGTTGATGGAGATAAGCTTAGGGAACAAGCAAAGGAAAATAAGAAGGACATGCAACTATGAGTATTCTCAACAGAAATCAGGTAGTGGAAATCGCTCTCAGTTCCAACAGAAATCTTCAGCTCCAACACCTTCATTAGCTAGTGTTCCATCCTCCAAGTTTCGATAGGATCAGAAAGGTAGGGCATCAGGCTCTAAGTCTCAAGGGAGTATTTCAGGCACCAGAACCTACCCAACTTGTCCAAAGTGTGGTAAGAACCATTTGGACAAGTGTCTTGCAGGAAATGAAGGATGTTTTGGGTGTGGTCAGTCTGGTCACAGGTTGAGAGATTTTCTTTCTGCTAAACAGGGTCAAGGAGGCAATAATGGTAGGGCTCAGTCTACAAATTCAGCAGCACCAGCAGGTCGCCCGACTCAGCAGGGTAACTCATCCGATACAGGTGGCAGTCATTGCCAAAATAGGTTGTACGCTCTCCAGGCTCGCCAGGATCAGGAAGATTCTCCTGATGTGGTCACTGGTACGTTACGAGTCTTTTAACTTAGATGTTTATGTTTTGTTAGACTCAGGGGCTACTCTTTTCTTTGTAACTTCTTATATAGCAGTCAACTTCAATGTTAGTCCAAAAACTCTCTCAAAACCCTTCTTAGTCTCTACCCGAGTCAGTGACCCAGTTATAGCTAGACGGGTATGCATAAATTGCCTTTTCACAGTCTTTCAGAAAGTCACCTCAGCAGATCTTGTAGAGTTAGAAATGGTAGATATCATTCTAGGCATGGATTGGTTACATTCCTACTATGCCTCAGTTGATTGTAGAATTAGGATTGTTCGCTTTCAGTTTCCAAACGAACCAATCTTAGAATGGAAGGGTAGTAACTTAGCGTCTATGGGTCGATTCATTTTTTACCTTAATGCCAGAAAGATGATATCTAAGGGTTATCTCTATCATCTAGTTCAGGTTAAGTATTCAAGATCCGAAACCCCAACTCTTGAGTCAGTTCCAGTAGTTAATGAGTTCCCAGAAGTATTTTCAGAAGATCTTCTCGAAGTTCCTCCCAAAAGGGAAATCGACTTTGGAATTGATCTCCTTCCAGATACGCAACCTATTTAAATTCCTCCTTATAGAATGGCTCCATCTGAGCTTAAGGAACTAAAAGAGCAATTGAAAGACCATTTAGATAAGGGCTTCATCAGACCCAGTATTTCCCCATGGGGTGCACCAATGTTGTTCGTGAAAAAGAAAGATGGGGCTCTCAAAATATGCATTGACTATAAGCAGTTAAACATAGTCACAATCAAGAATAAGTACCCTATCCCCAGGATTGATGACTTGTTCGACCAACTTCAGGGTGCTAGTCATTTCTCAAATATAGACCTCAGATCTGGTTATCATCAGCTCAGTGTCAGAGATAGTGACATTCCGAAAATAGCCTTCAGAACTCGGTATGGTCATTATGAATTTGTAGTTATGTCATTTGGACTAACCAATGCTCTTGCAGCTTTCATGGATTTGATGAACAGGGTGTTCAAGCAGTATTTGGACTTGTTCATTATCATTTTTATCGATGATATCCTCATTTACTTTAGGAATGAGGAAGAACATGCGACTCATTTGAGGGTTGTCCTGCAAACTCTCAAAAGATTGTCAGTTATTCGCTAAGTTTAGAAAATGTGAGTTTTGGTTGTAATCTGTTGCTTTCCTTTGGCATATTGTGTCTAGTGAAGGGATTCGAGTGGATTCTCAAAAAATAAAAGTAGTGAAACAATGGCCCAGACCTACCTCTCCTACAAATATTAGAAGTTTCTTGGGTTTGGCGGGTTATTACAGAAGGTTCGTGGAAGGATTTTCATCCATAACCTCTCCATTTACTTAGTTGACCCAGAAAAAGGTTAAGTTTCAGTGGTTAGATGATTGTGAGAAAAGCTTTGTAGAATTGAAAAAACTAGGTTGACTACAACTCATGTTTTGACTCTACCAGAGGGTTCAGATGGTTATGTTATCTATTGTGATGCATCCAGAGTCGGCCTAGGTTGTGTGTTAATGCAACGAGGTAAGGTTATAGCTTATGTTTCTAGGCAGCTTAAGGTGCATGAGAAGAATTATCTGACTCATGACCTCGAGCTTGCAGTAGTGGTGTTTGCACTTAAGATTTGGAGACATTACTTGTATGGTGTTCATGTAGATGTGTTCACAGACCATAAGAGCCTTCAATATGTGTTCACTTATAAAGAGTTGAATCTTTTCCAGAGGATATGGCTTGAGTTCCTCAAGGATTATGATATGAGTATGCATTACCATCCTGGTAAGGCCAATGTAGTAGCAGATTCTCTTAGCATACTATCTATGGGTAGTGTAGCACTTGTTGAGGAAGAAAGAATAGAGCTAGCAAAGGATGTTCACAGGCTTGCTCGCTTAGGAGTTCGCCTTATGAGCATATCAGATGGCGGTGTAAGAGTTCAGAATGGGTCAGAATCTTCATTGGTAGCCTCTTAAGGAAAAGCAAGACAGTAATTCTATATTGCTTCAACTAAAGGGTGCAGTTCATCAGCAGAGAGTTGAGGTTTTCTCCCAAGGGGGAGATGGTGTGCTTCGCTATCAGGGTCGATTATGTGTTCCTAAGGTGGGTGAGTTGAGACAACAGATTCTTGCAGAAACCCATAACTCCATGTATTCTATTCATCCAGATGCCACTAAGATGTACCGTGATCTGTGGGAAGTCTTTTGGTGGAATGGTATGAAAAGGGATATAGTAGATTTGGTGGCTAAGTGCCCAAATTGCCAGCAAGTGTAGGTAGAACAATGGAAACCACGAGGTATGACTCAAGAGATTAACATTCCTACTTGAAAGTGGGAATTTATCAACATGGACTTCATTACAGGTTTACCTCGTACTCGCAGACAACATGACTCCATTTGGGTGATAGTTGACAGAGTTACTAAGTCTGCGCACTTTTTAGTTGTTAAGACTACATATTCGGCGGAGGACTACGCCAAGCTCTACATTAATGAGATAGTTAGGTTGCATGGGGTTCGTTTGTCTATTATCTCAAATAGAGGTCTCTAGTTTACCTCGCATTTCTAGAAGTCATTTCAGAAAGTTCTTGGTATTCAAGTTAATCTTAGCATAACATTTCATCCACATGGTCAGGCAGAGCGTACCATTCAGACCTTAGAGGACATGTTGAGAGCTTGTCTGATCGACTTCAAGGGTAGTTGGGATGATTACTTTCCTTTTATAGAGTTCGCCTACAATAATAGCTACCATTCCAGCATTCAGATGGCCCCTTATGAGGCATTGAATGGGCGTAGATGTAGATGTCTAGTTGGTTGGTTTGAAGTAGGTGAAGCAGCCTTGATAGGGCCAGATTCGGTTCATGATGCTATGGAGAAAGTGCAGCTCATTAGAGATAGACTTAGGACATCACAGAGTCGCCAGAAATCCTATGCAGATGTAATGAGAAGGGACTTAGAGTTTCAAGTTGATTATTGGATTTTCCTGAAAGTGTCACCTATGAAGGGGGTGATGAGATTTGGCAAGAAAGGGAAGCTCAGTCCTAGATATGTAGTCCCTTACAATATCTTGAAAAGAGTTGGTAAAGTGGCTTATGAGTTAGAGTTGCCAGAAGAACTAGCAGCAGTGCATCCAGTCTTTCACATTTCGTTGTTGAAAGAGGTGTGTGGGTGATCCAGCATCTATTGTACCTTTAGAAAGTGTGGTTGTGACGGATAGTCTCACTTATGAGGATGTACCAGTTGAAATCCTTGATTGTCAGGTTCTAAGGTTGAGAAACAAAGAAGTTGCTTTAGTTAAGGTTTTGTGGAGGAGTCAGTTCGTAGAGGGAGCTACTTGGGAAGCAGAAGTAGCCATGAAGGCCAAGTATCCTCATCTCTTTCCTTCCAATTCCATTCCAGCTTGAGGTAATAGTTCCTCTTCAGTTTTTCAGTCATTCATGTGCAGTTTCAGTCTTAGTATCATTTTCCTTCAGTTATACTCGCATTTTCAGCGTATTTGCATTCCTTGGAACTTAGTTCAGTCAGAAATCAGTTTCTAGTACTTAGTGGTAGGGTTTGCAGCTCTTTCCCTCCCTATCCAGCTAATTTAGACTTCATTCGAGGACGAATGTACCCAAGGGGGAGATAATGTAACACCCCATATCCGAAAATAAACCAACCAGTAAATTTCCAGAAGTTGCAGGTGCAACCCACAGACCGTAGGGTGACCCACAGTCCGTCCTGGTGGTCCGTGGATGGCCACCTGCAACCCTCCCCAGAAAGACCCAAAAAAATCATTCTAAGGCATGACCCACGGATCATAGGTCAGACCACGGACCGTGGTCCAGGTCCGTGGATCGAGGCCTCAGAACCTAGTCTCTAAAGTTGATCGATAGAATGACAAGGTGGATCGTGGGTCAGTCCATGAACCATCGAGTAGTCCGTAGGTCGAGACCCTCAGGACGCCCTAGAACCCATTCTCTGAAGTCGATCGACGGACTGACACGATGGATCGTGGGTCAGTCCACGGACCGTCGATCAGTCTGTAGGTCGAGACCCTGAAGACCTCCCAGAACCCATCCTCTAAAGTTAATCGACAGACTGACAGGACGGACCGTGGGTTAGTCCACGGACCATCGATCAGTCCCGTCGGTGGCTTCAACAGATTTTAAGTCAAGGGTCGTTTGGTCTTTCCTCATGCGTTGGACCCATAAACTACGTCGTTTAACCCCTAAACTACTTAGTTTTGGTCAGTTTTAGCCTAGGAACAAAATTAGAACCTAACCTAATCAATTATTCACCAAAATCAAGCGAAACTTAGAGCAAAATAGAGGAGAAAGTCGAGCAACCTTAGTTCAAGAACGCAATAAGGTTCATCAGTTTCAGCCCTGAAATCGAAAGATTTCCCCATGGAATTCGTCACCAGGTATGTGGGATTTCACTAATGGGTTCCTTTCACCCATTAGGTTCCTGGAATTTAGTCAGATTCTTGATTCTCTATATCATGTTTAGATCTAGGGTTTCTTGAATTTCATATTTATGTTATGATTCAGTTGTTAGACTAATCCAAATTAGATTATCATATTTTAAGGGATTATTGCTCAGTTCTTGCATGAAACTCAGAACCCTAGTTGTGTAGATTCGTTTAGTTCATGAATTACACTTGCTAGGTCAGTTTATTCAGATATACATTCCCCAGTTAAGAATGTTTCATTATCAGTACATTAATGCTGCATTTTCAGTTAGTATGTCAGTATTTTGAGCTATTCAGTATTACAGAAATTCAGTTATAATATGTTACTTACATAATCAGTTGGGAGTAGGCTTAATACCGAGTGGACTAAGGGTTAGTCATCCTTATAGTCCCAGAACTACGTGCCCCCGTAGGTTATAAGTCCCATCTGTGGGCATCAGTTTAGTAATCACGCCATTTATGCCTCTATACCTCTAGCAGGGTATATTGGGTCCTCTTAATGGGGCGTATACATTGGAATCCACGTTTAGCTTACGTGGTTTATGTCGGTTATTAGTAGCTCCCACAGTCAGATTCTATTGCATTGACCAGGTTATCGGTTATAGTTCAGTATTCAGTTTCAGCATATTATAAACTTTCTCATTGCATTTAGTTAGTTCATGTTCAGTATATTCAATATTCATCATGTTCAAATTATATCATTTCTTTACCGCTTTGTTCAGTTATATGTTGTATTCAGCTTTATTCTATCCTATTTAGTACTTTTCAAGTACTGATGCATACTCTGCGCTACATCTTCTCGTGATGTAGGTTCAGGTCCTCAGCTTCTAGATCACGCATGGATCGGTTCCCGATCTTCAGCTCAGCAGCATCAGTAGTGAGTCCTCATTATCCGAAATATGGACGTGAACGACTCAATGCAAGGTTTTCAATAACCATAGATAAAATTCAATAATTGGAACTCAATAATTTCAATGATACTACTCATTCCAAGAATGCTCAACTTAGATGGTTCATGCAGAATTATGAGCATGAACTACTCAACTCAAGGACTCAAAGATACTTCTCATCTCTAGACTGCTCGAATCATAGGGTTCATGTGGAGTTATGGGCATGAACAACTCAACTCAAGGGTTTCATGGGTAACATGTAGTAGTACCATGATTAGGAATAACATCTCAAAAGGGATTAGGAACTCAATACTCAAGACTTAGAACTTGAAGATACTACTCATCTCAAAGATACTCAACTTATTGAGTTCATGCGGAATTTATGTGCATGAACGACTCGACTCAAGGGTATAAAGAATATTATGGAACTCATGTATATGATTCTTCTCATTCTCATACTTACTTCCTCATAACTCAGTTCAAATAGATGGTTGATCTCAAAGAACTCACAATTGAACTCAAAAGTTTTCTTGAACTCTACTCTTAACTCTCTCTTGAATGTGAATTATGAATTAGAGAGTTATGATTCATGATATGAAGGATCTCGTGATGACAAAATAGACTCATGAATACATTCTTCTCATTCTCATACTCACTTGCTCGAGTCTTGTAACAAGTTATTTGAATTTGTAGAAGACTCCTCAAAAAGACTAGAAAGAGACTTTCTTAAAATGTTCGAAAGAACTCTCAAGACTTAACTCCTAACTCTATCTTGAAGTTGATTTATGGATTCAAGGTTATGATTTGTGATAGGAAAGATATCATAATGACTAAATGAGTTTTAGATAGTTAATCATGAGAAACATTTGAAAAACATTGCATGGGGAGAAAGTCCGTGATGCGGAGAGAAAAAAATTCACTCCGCGTCAGTTTCTTCCTCATTTTCTAACCCCACTTCACCTAATATTTGATTCATTTTCTCAATTTCTCTTTAGATTCAGATACCCAATATATGTACACAAGAATCTAATCAAACACAACCCTAAAATTGACATGATTTCCTCAAGAACTCCTCATTCTCATCTAAACTCAAGAACGAAAGCCAATTTCAAGAACACAATTCAAGAATATCAAATTTCCAACTTTCTAGAACGAATTTAATGTTGAAATTAACATGATTGGCGTGTGGATGAACAAACCCAACACTATGGAAGCTTACATACCTCTTGGGAGATCAAACCCATGGCGAAAATCCGCAACAAAACTCAAGAACCTCGACGAACGCTTTCATCCTCCCCTTTTTTCTCCTCTTTTCTCTTCTTTTCTCTTCTTTTACTCTCAATAAAACACTAAGCGTATATTAGGATTATAAAACTGAACCTAATAGGATTATACCCTTCAAAACTTACTAAAAATGAATTAAATTTATTTTACCCTTAAAATTCCATCATTGGTTTCAGAGCCATCGTTAATTGATCTCATTAGGCGCTGCTTCCTTGTGTATTCAATGTGTTGTTGAAAAGAAATAAATTGTGTCTAATATTTCCTTGAAAATCAGTGAAAAGAAATTTTTTGGAAGGAGATAAGTTTTTTTGTTATTCTTTTCTGAATGTGGATTAATTATATGGTAAATAAGATTTTGAATCCTATTTGATTCTGACTCATATTGCAGATAAAATTCCTTATCCTACAAAGAAAAATTTTTTGTCTTTTTTTTTTTGAAAAACTATTTCTGTTTGTAGCAATCTTGAAATTGGTTGTACAATATTTTTGGTCGAAACTTATTTTTTCATGACCTGCTCATTTGTAGCTTTCTGAAAATATAATATAATGAAAAAACAGATTTAAAACGAGTGAGATATGAATTTTTGAAAGTTTACTGTTTTTTCCGAAAAAACTGCTTATGTTGGTTGTAATCTGGAAATTATGTGTACAATTTTTTTGGTTCGAAACCTAAGTTTTCATTATCTACTCATTTGTAGCTTTCCGAAAATACAGATTTAAAACGAGTGAGATAAATATTTGAAGTTGGGCTAAAAAACACATTTTAAAAAAAAGACTTTTGAGAAAGTTGTGTTCTTTTGGGATTATTCTTTTGGAAAAGGAATATGTGTTCTTTTGGGATTTTTCTTAAATATATGTGTTTATATATATTATGTTTTTCAAATATATTGGTCTTGTTTATTCATTTAGTCTTTATGTTCCTTAAATAGTTTTTTTTTGCGTCTTCTACAAATGAAAGTGACATGTTGTCACATTGAATGGTTCAACCATTCTTATTTTTTTCCTTGTTCCTATTTCAGACATGGCTGAACAGGAACAAACTTGAATTATTCCAAGTGGGAGTTCTAGAAGTTGAACAAAAGGACAATGTAGAAGAGCAGGTCGTAGTAGGACAGGTTTTTGAGGGAGAGAAATCATACGGGTTGGTGTTCCGAGGGCGACACAGAATTTGTGAACGAATCAAAGGGTCATTTGAAGGAAAAGAGATAAAGATCTAAAAGAGTTTATGTCTTTGAAGATGGATCCTCTTGACTCTTTATTAGACTTCCTCAGATCCTTTGTCATAAAATTTGATGAGGTTAATGAAAGTGTCATTCAAGTTGAAGAGTGGGATGCATACGATATTTTGTATCATTCCTTACCAGAATATTGAAAGATTGAGCTGAATGAAACTTATTTCAAAATTGGGGATAATGAACCATTATGGAAGTATGTGGTAAATATAGGAGTTAAGTGGGTAAAACTTCACATCATAAACATAGTTTAATATTGAATTTTGTTGGTTATTCTTTACAAATTATGTGATGAACATCTTTGATTATGCTTTATTATGAATATTTGAGATTTTTTTTGGATAAGTGAATTATTATTCTATTGCACATTATCATATGGTGTTTGATTATTAGACATGTAAATATTTGTGATTATGGTAAAAAAATATATTAGTGTACACATTAAGAAATTAGTTTGAAATTTTGGTTAAATATTTAGTTCGTAGATGATGATTAGATGCTTACGAGTCTTCGATTTTACGTTAAATATGAAACCTTTATGAGAATTGATTTGCTTGAATGTGTATGTCACATGCATAATTGACTAAAAAAATACTTGCCTTATTATATCTCGTAACAGACATGGCATCGAAAGTATCATTGTTGACTTAAACAAAGATGAAAAACTTAACGGTGAAAATTACGATATTTGGAGTCCTAAAATATGTTATGTACTAGAAGAGCAAAATGCTCTGGAAGGTATAAATCATATTTTGAATAAACCATAAGAGTGTAATTCTGCACAACACAGAAGGGATCTTGAAGCTTATAAAGCTTGAAAAAAAAGGCTAACTCCACTGCACATGGAATAAATAGTTAGTTCTGTGGTTGATGACCTCATACATGAATGTGAGGAATTCCCTACTGCTCATGCTATGTGGGCACATTTGAAAGGAACATATGGGGATACGTCTGTAACCCGCCTCCGATAGTTAACTAACAAATTTAACACTTATAAGAAACATCATAAACAAAATGTCAAACAATACCTAAGGGTGATGTCAAATATGATAGTTCAACTCAAGAGTGTTGGCTATGTTTTTTCTGATGAGCAACAAGTTCAGACAATGATTCGGTCTCTTCCTAATAATTGGGAACATTTGAAGGTTAACTTGATCCATAATGTCAAAACCTTTTTCTGATGTTGCTCGCCATGTTTAACTTGAAGATGAGCGGTTTGATGCTGCTAAAGTTGGCTTCTACTGCCTTTGTGGCAGAGTCAAGTGGTACATAATCTTCAGGCTTCAAATGCAAGAATAATTGGAAAAGAAATGGGAAAGACAAAGAGACCAGAGAAGGACCCTTTAAGAAAAGAAGAAGCCTTATTCCAAGAAAGGAAAATGGTTCTTCAAAAAGAGAGACAAGAGAAAAATGATGTGCTATAATTGCCAACTGATGGGAAACTTTGTTCGTGAATGAAGCGAGTCGAAAAATGTAGCATTTCCAAGCGCATCTCTAAGTGCTACATATGTTTCTAGCACTTTTTTACTAACTGAATCTTATCCTATGTGGATTGTAGACTCAGGATCCACCGACCATGTGAGTCGATATCGAGAAGCGTTTGTGGAGTTCCGTCAAATTTCATCTTAATCAAGGTGGATCTACATGGAAAATAATGTAAAACTGGAAGTCAAAGGAATAGGCACTTGCAAAGTAGACTTGCGTGGTGGCCGTTCCTTGATGTTTCATGACGTCCTGTATGCTCCAAAGATTTGACAAAACTTAGTATCTCTATCTGTTCTCTTAGACGTTGGTTTTGGTTTGTTTTTTTAGTCGTAATAGTGTTAGAATAACTCTAGATAATGTTTTATATGGTTTTGGACTTCATTATGACCGTTTTATCATATTAGGTTGTAATCCTTCAACTTATGACTATTATGTTGACCATTGAGTAATGACATATTATTCAAATAACAATGATATTGATGTTATTACATGGCATGCAAGATTATGTAACATTCTGGAAGTTAGTAGACTAAACTAGAGCCTAACGTAAGGGTTAGAGTCGTAAATAACTCTCGGTACTCAATATATGTGTTTTTGGGTTTAAACTTCAAGGTACGACCCCCCAAGGACCAACCATGGGTCCTTAAGGAGGACCCAAAAAGATGGCCCAAAACAGTCCACCCACGAGAGGGGACCCACGGCCAGTAGTGGACCCAAGCCACGTGGGTAGGGGTCGTGGTTCAAGGCCCCAGAAAATAGGCTGCAGAACCCAACCCATGGACCACCAGCATGCAATATGAGTCCACTCACAGACCGTGGCTGTGGGGTTGTTGGTGGTCACTGAAACTGCCTTTTGGCAGTTGACTTTAGGGGTCTTTTGAGATTTTCCTTTTTATTAAAATATTAAATGACATCATTTTGTATTAAATTAAACTAACTATATAAGTCTTTTAGACCCCTAAACTAACTCGTCAAAATCATAATTTCGAAATCCCCAAATCAAAACCAATTCCGCCCCCCCCCCCAAAACTCTCTCTCTAAAACTCCAAGTAAGAGGAAGAAGAAAGGTGAAGCTAGGATTGAAGGAACAAGCTTTTACACTCAAATTTGTTGGATTTATTCACCAAGGTATGGTAGCTCTTCATCCATGGATAGTTTTCATCCATGTAGCCCTTTCAAAACCCTCAATTTCAAAGCTAGAAATCCCAAAACTTAGGGTTTGACTTCAATCTCATGGATTCCTTTCAAATTCATTTTAATGATTGAATTATGTTTTATTATGGATATATTGATGATTTTATATGGTTTTATCTTGAATTCCCCAAAAATCCATGAATTCCCTATTTTCCCAATTTGGATCTCAAAGTGTGGGTATTAATTGATGCAAGTAGAATATGATAGAATTATGCATCTAGTAATTGAATTACTTGAAATATGTTATCATCCATGTATAATGTAGTAATTCTAGATGTATTGATGGGTTGTGATCTATGGTCCTTGAAGGGCAAAGTGTGAGAATTATGCATGAATATAAGGTTTAGATATATGCTTTATGAACTTTGAGAGTAAAGAGAATATGATTATGATCTAGTTGTTGTGTTGTTGGAAATTATCCTCATGCACACATGATGCTTATCGTGACCAACGACACTAACCTACGGTATGAGTGTCTACGATCGTCGATAGTATAGTAACCCAACTAAACGTTGGGGTCGTGTCCCAAGGGAGTGGTTTTGAGAATTGATAGAAAAATACAATTTAGCTCTAATTAGTCGTAGCTAAAGACATTAATGATTAAAAATATAGTAAATTAAAGGGGGCGACACAAAAGTGTCAAATATCGATTGGGGTTTTTGTCACAAGTAGTAAAAACAACAAAAAATTAACAAGAAAAACAAGTATGGGGAAATTTTCTTGGGGTGTGACCGCAATACAAGTTAAGATAAATCGTTGGGTACATGCTTTCAATAGGAAATTTGCAAGATAATAGTGATTAGGCTAAGCTTTAGATGTAAATAAGTTCCATCTCGAACACTCATTTGCCGCATGAAGACCAGCCTACGCCTTACCCCACTCACTCTCTTGAGCTCTTGAGTTGAGTATTAGGATATGGGACTAGGGCTCACCCTCTCGGGCTGAACCTTATGTCAACCCACTCCTAAGGCCATCAATCTAGTGGTCTTGGTTTCGCGACCTCTCTCTCGAGCAAGTCGAAAACACATGGGTGGTTTTGTATTTGCAACTACAAACCCATTAAATTAAACCACAAACACTAGGTGAAATCACCATTAAAATACATCTACCCTATCAGCAAGCAAGACCCAACAACAATATCAACACATATTTGCTAAATCACACCCCAAGAATGGGGGTTTTTAGCCACAGATCAAGAAATAACAAAATACACCTAAAATGATATTAAAATCAAATGGGTATAAGAAATTAAATCTTGATTTAAGCAAAGGAAGAAGAATGGAGAAGACCCATTTCCAACTTGGGGAAGATGAAATCCTTCTCTCTTCAAGTCTCCCACAAAATCCTCTCCAAACTTGAGAGAAAATATCTAAAAACGTACTATTATATTCTGAAAATAATAATAATGGTTCAGAACTTATGAAATTAATAAAGAGTTTAGTATTTATATCCATCAGAAATTAGTGCAGACGGATAGTTCGGCGGGGTTAGTCGAGTCCGTCGAATGACTCAACGACTAGCCCTTCTTCTGTCTCATCGCCGTTGAGTGCTTGCTTACAACACTTCATGTTCTGGACCATTGGGAGGTATATAACTACTTTGCGGAACTATTCGGCGAAGCATCGACTGCTTCTTTCATCGCCTTTTTGATCCTCTTCCTTCAGGGCTTCGCATACTGGAACAAAGGACGGAGTCTGTCCTTTCGGCGATTCGTCAAAGGTTCTTGGCGATGCTCATACTTCAACTTCTTCGTTCTTTTCAGCCTTTTTGTTCCTTTTTTGCGCCTAAGTGTCCATGCTTCCACTAAAACTTTAAATACCTGAAACGTAAGAGTTTTCATAAGATATTGAGATAAAATAAGCATTCGAGGACACTATTTCTATCAAAATAAAATCCTAAATGAGTCCAATTTGTGGACTCATCAACACACTTATGTATGAATATGATATGATGTGAAAGGCTGGTCACATGTAGTGATTCTAAGGTTGGCAGACTAGTCTCACCTATTGAATCTATGAGCTTTAGTATGAGTTATGTTGGATTGAGTGTCAAGACATTCTTTCATAATCATGAACTTAAGTCTAGACTTAATATGAACTCAATGGGAATTATGCTTAGCACCGAGTGAATATGAATATG
>NW_006239525.1:194596-199405 GCF_000226075.1 Solanum tuberosum | reverse complement strand
AGGATGGAAGCCCTCACGTTAGTAGAGGCCGGGTTTGTAGGAGTAATCTCTTGGGATGGAAGCCCTCATATTAGTAGAGGCCGGGTTTTCTAATAGCAATCCCATTATCCCATAAGCTATGTGCCCTCATAGGTCTTTATCTAGTAGATCCACCTAAGCTAAGAGTATGGTTCTACCTTAGGCAAGTTGGACAACCCTTTTTCGATGTAGGGTAGACACTGGATTCCGTGTTTAGCTCACATGGTCTATGTTGGTTAAGGTTTGTTCCCAATATGATAAGAATATGAATTATGAACTATGGCTACTCAAGAAGTTTTACTTAGCATGTGTGGGATTATGGGATCTTATTCATGCATTGCACAAGTATGATTTTAGGGTATTTATGGTATGTTCCTATTATGATATGGTGATCTATGAGTTAATTATGCTTATGACTTATGCTTTTACACTACCTTCAAAATAATGGTTTAACTTAGTAAATGGCATGTATTCAACTAAAATGTCCCTTTTAGCATGTTTTCATGATTTTATGCATGACTATCATACTTAGTGCATCTTTGTACTAACCCATATTTTCCTACATTTTTTCAAAGTGTAGGGTCCGGTTCTTGAGGCGGTTATCAGGGAATTAACATGATTCAATAATTAATTCAATATAAACATAAACAATTCAACATACTTTCATAATCAATCAATTCCCAATCACAATTCACAACTTAGGATTTTGGGGGAAGCATGGGTTCATAAGAGAAATTCACCATAATTCATCATTAATTCAACAATACATTCATAATTCATCATATATGAACCTTTGAAAACATTTTGGAATTTAACCCATGCATAGATTGAAAACCCTAGGTTTTTTTGGGGATTTTGAATACTTAAAATCATCTTTGAAGGGGCTCCTTGAATGAAACTTAATCAAGGATGAAGACTACCATACCTTTATGGAAGAACTCCATGAAATTTGAGTTATAATGGTGAGATCTTGAGCTTGAAAGCTTGAATCCTTCTTCTCCAATGGTGGTTTCTAGAGAGAGAATATTTGAGGAGAGGGGGTTTCTAATTTGAGAGTTTGGAAATAATGAGTTCTAAAAAGGAGTTTAATAACTTTAAAAGCCTTAAAATACTTTAATAACTCAATAATACCGTCTCCAATCCCTAACTAATTAATTAGCAATTTACCATAATGACCCTCAACTTGGCCGAAAGTTGACAGAAAGCAGTCATGACCTACGCCCCATGACCTACGGACCGTAGGTGGGCTCACGCACCGTCCTGCAGGTTCGTGGTTTGGGGCTGGAACTTTCCATTTGGGTCCTTCACCCACGGAGGCCATCCACGGGGCGTGGATGGACCTACGGGGCGTAGGTCCCATCCATGAGTCACTATAATTTTGACAGCTTTTTGGTTTCATGGGGTCTTGGGGGTTAGGCTTTAGGGTCCTCCTCAAGGACCCCTTGGTTGGTCCTTGGGGAGTCGTACCTTGATGTTTAACCCCTAAAACCCTCAACCTAAGCTCGGGACATCAATTAACAACTCAAAACCTCATAACAAACTCAAAACCAAACTCGTTAGGCTCTAGTTTCACCTACTAGATTTCCGGGTCATTACACGTGTAATATCTTAAAATGAATAATCATGATCTTGAATTGTCCAAGTATTAAATCATCAAAGATGTATGAAGCAAAATATAATTTCAAATTTTAGCTTTAACAAAATGAAAAGCTTTCTTTAAGGAGATGTATACTGACATAATAGAAACAAAGCATCCAAAGTCTTATATTCTAAGTTCCTGACTGGTAGTAACTATCTTCATCATTAACAATAGATTTCTAGTTTAGAATGAAATTATTTTCACTCCTAAGACTGGTATCAAATATAGGGTGCAAAACCCCCCAATTATCAAAGATTATTATAGGTAGTCTCTCAATGATGAAAATTTATATCAAATGTCGAGTTTTGATAATCAAATATTACGTAAATTCTACAAAACATCCCCTCTAACAACAAAAACTCATTCAAGAAAATATGATTCATCAAATTCATCCAAGTTTGACTTGATCATTTTCCTATTTATTTACTAGCACAACTCATTAAAAAACTGTGTTGATATGTTGTAGAATGTAGTTTCCAACTTTTTAACTAGTATAAATAACTATATAATTTCACGTTTCTTGAATTTTGAGTATTTGGAATAGTTGACAATTAATAATTTCACATTTGACACTATCTAA
Organism: Solanum tuberosum; assembly: GCF_000226075.1. Taxonomy (NCBI): domain Eukaryota; kingdom Viridiplantae; phylum Streptophyta; class Magnoliopsida; order Solanales; family Solanaceae; genus Solanum; species Solanum tuberosum. The sequence goes on along the minus strand of NW_006239525.1, from coordinate 197,168 downwards.
CACGTTTGGAGAGATGTAAATTAATGTGTCGATTTTCTAGCAAACAAAGAACACAAATATGATGATGATTTAGTATTATATTCGGAAATGCACTCAAGCATATGAATTTTTTACTTCTAACACATTTAAGTTGTACTGATTTTATCACTTTTTAAAGCTTTTTCCTATATACTAAAACAAACACATTTGATATATGTCCCCATCAAATATTCTCAATTGTCATAATAATTTATAGCTATAAAATTATAATATTAAAAGTAAAATAAAATATTAAATTATAGTAGTACTATTTTTACTGATAATTCTTTATTGATATAATAGAGTACAAACATTTATGGTAATACTTTGACTTTCCTTCAATAGAAAAATAAAATTTAAATAAGGTAAAAAAATCAAGGCAAAGCCCTAACACCCATCCCCCCTCAAACCCACCATAAAAATCCCAAATCTCTTTCTTCCATCATTTCATAGACAACCCCCGTCTCCCCTCATTCCCCAACACACACCCCTCTCAAAACCACCATAAAAAATTTCAAATTTTCTTGTTCCATTAGTACACACAAATCAAGATTCAACACACAAATGGCTTCATCAAAATTTGAACCAAATGATGGCATACTTGATTTTGTAATCAAGAAAGTAAATGGAATAAAAGACCTAGTAGACAGAAGCCTTGAAATGATCCCAAATCAATGTATTCAACCAAAAGAACACAGACTAGACGAATCCCAAATTGACAATCAATAATCAATCCCAACAATTGATTTATCAAATTTTGATGATTTAAATGTTGAAAAATCAATTCAAGAAGCAGCAAACAAGTGGGGTTGCTTCCAAATCATCAATCATGGGATCCCAATTGAAGTTCTTGAAGATTTGAAAGATGCAGCACACAAGTTCTTTGAATTGCTAGCTAAAGAAAAAGTTATGTAATGTAAAGACAACTATAGTGCTGGTGAATCCGTGTTGATGTTTTGGAGTACTATTGTTGGAGTGGAGGGATAGTATAAAACATGGTTGTAATCCACAAAATGATAGCAATCTTTGGCCTCTTCAAAACAAGGTAACTTTTTGGGTTTTCTGGTCTGTGTAATTTATAGGTCACGTGTTTTTGAGTAAATTCAAAACATACCTGTATTATTACCTTTTTCATGAGTTTCATATCTTTAACTGTAAGGTGTTTGCATTTTCTATCTAAACTATAGTTAGATATATATCAAAACAAACCTCGAAGCTTACTAGACCAAGTGTCTCAATACAAACACAAAAGAATGTGTCACAAGTTAGTTAGGCTTAAAATTTCGTCCTAATGGCAAATGACTCATTAATTTTGAGATGTGTTTTGATAGTTAGTTGATGACAGTCAGATAGGAGACTTGCAAAAAATTGTTACTTCAGGCGTGTTTTTGACCATTATCTCTAAATTTTATAAAGGTGTATATAACTTAAATCAGAATTATATTGCATATGTAGGAATATTTTCTATCCATTTTACAATAATATATCTAGTATAATTTCACAAGTAGGGTATGGAGAGGATAAGATGTACGCATATCTTATTTCTACATTTGTGGGGGTAAAAATGTTGTTTCTGACGGACTACGTAAACACTCTTAGTGAAATTCTTGACTTTGACATTAAATTACCTTGCCATTAAATTTCGTACGCTCTTAATGAAATTCCTGACTTTGTGACTGGTTTATAAGAACCAAGTCTTGGAGTATCAAAAGTGGGCTAAACCACTTGCTAAAATGTTGTTAGAGGTGCTATTGAAGGGTCTCAATGTCAATGAAATTGATGAATCCTTAGAACCTCTCTTGATGGAAACTATGAATATCAACATAAACTACTATCCACCATGTCTAAATCCAAGTATCACCATAGGGGCTCGCCGACACTGCGACGTGTCCTGCATCACTCTGCTCTTCCAACATGACACAGGAGGCCTATATGTCTGAGGGATTAAAGGAGATAATTGGATCCATGTAAATCCAATAAAAGGAGCCTTAGTGGTTAACATAGGTGACTTGTTGCAGATCATGAGCAATGGTCGATACAAGAGTATCGAACATTGTGTAGTCGTTGATTCGAGCAGGGCTCAAATATCCATACCGCTATTTGTGAATGCTAGCCTTGACAGTGTCAATGGTCTATTTTCACAAATGCTGAAATATGGGGAGAAACCAGTGTACAAACATGTCTTGCATTCTGATTATTTGTCACGCCCCGAGCCTACACCCTGGGCGGGACCGGCACTCGGAGACCATTGCTGGCCCCAAGCGAACCCTTGGCCTGGCTTTCTTAACTCAGCGGAAACCTACTCAACAGAATAACTCAATGCCATGCAAAGACATAAACAACTTAAATGATACACATCTGGCCAAAAAGGCAACTCGAGTCTCAAAATAGAATATTTACATATATACATAGATAAGAGACTCAAAACTAACTGACTGACTGTCTATGAAGCCTCTACAATACTGAGATGGATGTTGGGACAGACCCCGCAACACCCTAATAAAACAAAACTAAGATAATCAAAATAACCGAGTCCTCCGGAAGCAAGGAGGCT
>NW_006239525.1:179204-189053 GCF_000226075.1 Solanum tuberosum | reverse complement strand
TCAAAGTTGGCCAAAAATTCACTGATTTCCATACTTGGCCAAATTTCCAAAACTTTAAAATTCTTTCCAAAAATGAAAATTTCCAATTCTAAGCCTCTTCAATTATTTAACATTGCCGGATGTTACATTATTGGGATTATTTCTACTGTAAGAGACCTTCTGGTAAGGCATCACTAGATTTTTATTTGATATTTTAATATACAAATTTCTTGTTATGTGAATGTTATTGTACTGCCAAATTTGTTATCATGTAATGACAAAAAGTCTCTCTTTACATAATCAATGAGTTGGTATGATTGTGTTGTTATCTTGTTTTGTTCTAATCATTTAATAATCTTATTTTACTCTTTATCCTACTTTTTGTTTATAATAACTTTACCCCATAATTTCTTGTTTGTAATATTGTAAGTTTATTCTTCTAATCGTTGGTGTGTAACACTGTGGTAATTTTAAACTTGAACTTTATAATTTGAAAAATAGGCTTTCTTTCTTAAAAGCGGATACCGAATATAGAATAAGAAAAAACATGTACTCATGATTATGGATGGCAATGGAGCGGTGCGGGGTGGGGGAGGTGCGGGTTGAGCTTAACCCGCAAAAATTTTAATCTGCCCCTCCCCGCATAACAATTTATTTAATTTTCAACCCGCCCCACCCCACCCCGCCCCGCATGAACCCGTACCGCATATTACTTTTAATATATTCTTTTTCTAGTTAAGTTTGATACTAAAAATATAATTCATAAAAATAAAGTCATTTTTCATTAAGTTGTATTAATTTAATAGGATAGTGACTTAAAAAATTGTTTTTTAGAGGTCAACTAGGAAACATGTAAAAATTGTATTATTTTTTATTGAACCATTTTCATTATTATCTTGAATATTTTAGTAGTTTAAAGAAATTATCTTAATAAATAATGCTCTATGATTCTTAAAAGATGTAAAAAGTTAAAATTAAGTTTGAACCCACATAAAATCACATATACCCGCAACCCACCACGCCCCACGTTAGTTTTCAAAAAACCCACTTCAACCCGCCCCACATCTCACCCTCCCCGCACAACCTTAAACCCGCCTCGCCCCACATAGCCTTAAACCCACCCCGCCCCATTGCCATCCCTATGTGTTAGGTCTAATTTAAAATGCACAATATCTCCAAGCACTTGGGACAAGCTCCCAAGGATTGACATTTGTAACTATCCTTACTTTATGTCCATCTTGATATCTCTACTTTAGCTTGACACTGTAAAAGAAGAAACATGCCCATAAAAACATATATGAAAATGGTCTCAAATGTAACAATTTCAAGCTAAATTAATTGTTTGCTATAAGAAAATTTATTTAAATATTTCTTTTGAACCTTTTTTAGTTACATTGTAATAAAATAAAAAATTATTGAACGTGTGATTGTATGTTATATGTATATTTTTCTATAAATCATACTTTCGCAAAGCTATATAGATTGATAAATAAACTATAAAATAATACTATTATTGTTAATTAACTATATAAAAAGAACTCATAAACATCACGTGATCTGTAAATTTTATGTCATTACAGTAAAATATAGAACCAATGAATCAAAAACATACAGTTAGCTATTTGGTTATTCAACCACAAGTCATTGAATAAGATTTTTGTTGTTCAATCCAATGATATAGAGATGTATAATACAAAAACACATGAAAAAAGAATAAAACAAAATTAACAAATTAGATGTCGATTAGATTAACTATATTATGGTGTATTTATAAGCTCCCAGCAATATGAATAACAAATCAAAGTGTGCAGCCAAAAAAATAATATAAACACTATATATTAACACACTATAGTCAACAATATGTAAACAAAATGAGATGATTTGTTGTTTTTTTTAGCTTCTTCAGCCACTTCATTTGGTAAATGTCAGAATCTTTGTCATCATATTCATATTTAATATCCTTCTATTTAAATACATGAATGACATTATGATTTTTTCTTAGTTCAAAACTTAATTGAGCGTTAATGAAGCTAGATTCTCATAGCAAGGCACTTTGAGTTAGCGAAGTGTTGTAATAGCGGCAAAGCTCTGTATAATATAATGTTGAGCGAAGGAGAAGACGTCAACTGAATTTTATGTGCTCGTAAATCTTACGAATATTTTCTTATCGCTCTTAGCTAATTTGCAAAAAATTGCACTTAAACTGACCATCATATATCTACATGGACATAAACACACGAACGCTGAGAATTTTTGCCTGCTATATAATTTTATCTCAATATCTAAAATTTTAGGAAGTGTATCTTTCTAATGAAAATCTTTAAGGGGTCGTTTGGTTTGAATATGAGTTATGATGTGATAAGTTATGTTGGGATTAGTTATGTTGGTATTAGTTATGATGGGATAAGTTGTCCTGAGATTATTTCTTATTGAGTGTTTGATTTGTTATATTCAAAATAATATATATTGATAAATTTTAAGAACAAGTTGTTTGTTTACAAAATTACCCTTCACTTTATTTAAACTTTTTAAATATTTCTTTGTGAGCTTTAGTTATTCATTTTTTAAAATAAAACTTTTATTTTATTTAACTTAAATATTTTTGTTTATGTATTCCCATGATAAGTACCATGTGTATTTAAAAATATAACTTTTTTCTTATTTAGCTTAAAAATAGAACTTCCCTCTTAAGTTTATTAAAGAGAAGAAAATTTATGAGAAATCAAAATAAAATAAACATAAGAATTAGTCAAATAAATTCATAAATAAAAATTATATTTATATAGTATAATTTTTTAATAGAAAAATATGTATAATTATCATAAAAATAAGGAGTAGTAAATATTATTATACATGGTATTAAAAAAAATGTAAATATACATAAATGTAAAAAATGATGTATAAAAAGGATTTAAAGGGACATATTTGTCATTTACCTATTTTATCTCGGGATAAGTTATCCCGGGATTACTATACCACCCATGGGGAGGGATAACTTATCCCGGTACTAATTATTAATCCCGGGATAAGTTATCCCGGACTAGCCAACCAAACAACATAATTTTTTTTATCCCATCACTATTATTTCTAATCTCTCACACCAAACGAGCCCTAAGATTATAAAAGAATATAGATAAAACTGGAGATACTGTATATAAGAGTAGCCGAGTGAATTACTTTGTTGATAATACATCTCAATGTTATATACAAGTTGTACCAGCTCTATAACTAAGGAAACGTATCTTTACATATAATTACAAATATATATTCTGATTTATATATTTAAGGAAACATATCATCTGATTGCGCAATCGCATAAGATCACAATCACATAAGATCTTCCAATACTCCCCCTCAAGTTGAAGCATGAATTGTGGAAATGCCCAACTTGCCCAATAACTTATGAAACTGGTCATGACCAAGAGCCTTTGTGAGTATATCGGTCAATTGGTTCTGTGAAGAGATATGATGAGTCATAAATATCTTTGATTGTACATATTGTCGAGTGGAGTGACAATCTATCTCTATGTGCTTGGTACGTTCATGAAAAATAGGATTGGCAGCGATATGAATAGCAGCTTGGTTATCACAAAAGAGAGAAACAGGTGTTGCATGTTTTACTTGAAGATCTTGTAGAAACCGAAGCAACCAAACAATCTCACTAGTAGTAATGGCTATAGCTCTATATTCAGCTTCAGCAGAGGAACGAGACACCACCGTTTGTTTCTTAGATCTCCAAGAAATGGGTCATTTACCGAGAAATACAATGTATCATGTAGTTGATCGATGTGTCATCGGACACCCTGCCCAATTCGCATCACAGTAAGCTTTTATAGATAGTGAATTATCCCAAGGGAATAGAATCCCTTGACATGGATTTCTTTTGAGATAGTGTAAGACTCTATAAGCAGCTTCCAGATGAGGTTGCCTTGGCGCATGCAAAAATTGGCTAAGTACATAAACAACATAGCTAATATCTGGACGAGTGAAGGTGAGGTAAAGCAAGCGTCCTACAAGAGGGCGATATTGCCCTGAATCATGACAAATTTCTCCAGAATCAAGAGAAAGTTTATGTTGTTGGTCCATGGGGAAACTAGCTGGCTTGCAACATGTAAGTTTACTTTCTGCCAAAATATCAAGTACATACTTATGTTGACTTAGTACAATGCCTGCTGGTGACCTTGCCACTTCAATGCCAAGAAAATATTTGAGTTTTCCAAGATCCTTAATATGAAATTTTGCATTTAAATTCTCTTTCAGCTTGGATATGCAATAAAAATCATTTCCCGTGATGATGAGATCATCCACATATATAACAACGACTACAAAGGAACCTCCAGGGGTGGGACAATGTAAACAAGGAATAGTCTGCATTTGATTGTCGGTAACCAAGAGAAAGTAAAAAAGTAGTGAATTTATTATACCAATTCTGAGATGCTCGATGAAGACCATACAACGATTTTTGTAATCGACAAACTCTTTTGTCCCCCTGTTTGGCATAGCCTTGTGGAATCTTCATGTAAACTTCTTCATGCAAGTCTCCATGTAGAAAAGCATTGTTGACGTCTAATTGATGAAGTTCCCAATTTCGAACCGCAGCAACCGCTAACAGACAACGAACAGTGACAAGTTTTGCAACAAGTGCAAATGTTTCATGAAAATCAACCCCTTCAATCTGAGTGTATCCTTTCGCTACCAAGCGCGCCTTGTAGCGTTCAATACTTTCATCAGGTTTGTACTTGACTTTATAGACCCATTTCGAATCTATGGCCCATTTATCTGGAGGTAAAATTTGTAAAGTCCAAGTATGGTTGGCTTCCAAAGCTGAAATTTCCTTTGCCATAACTTTTTTCCAATTTGTGTGCTTAACTGCTTGAGTAAAGGATTTTGGCTCATCAACTGATGAGATGGCAACCAAAAAAGCATTGTGACTAGATGATAGTTTAGAATATGAAATAGAGTGAGATAGAGGATGTACCATTGAGTTGGCTGATGAAGTGGGAGAGAGCGGCTGATCATTTAACTGTGCAAGAGAGGGGGGAAAAACATAATCATACCCTGACAACTTACGCGAGACTTGTCGCGAGCATTTACCAAGTGCAAGGACAGTAGAATCAATGTTATTAGATGCAGTAGATGGATTGATAGCAGCATAATCATGAGAAGAAGATGCACAAGGGATTGGTGAAGTTACTGGTAGGGGAGAAGTGCTTGTGGATACAACTTCTGAATTCTCAATGACAGTACAATTCTCACTTGTGTCACAATGTCTTATGCAATTTGTTTCTTGTCCAGATGTCTCATCGAATGTAATTGGTTGACTTAAGTCAATACGCGGCATCATTTTTACTTCTTGAGAGCCTTCAAAAGGATAAATGTCTTAAAAATTGTACATCACGTGAAACATAAATCCTTTTATCGTCAAGATCATAAATTCTATATCCTTTTTTACTATTCGGATATCCAACAAAAATGCCACATTTTGCTCGTGGAGAAAATTTATCTCGAGGCTTTCTATTCAGATGTCCATAGCAAAGACATCCAAAAATTCTCAAATGCTCATAAATGGGAACTTTACCAAGTAGTTCATATGGGGTTGTATTTTGAAGAATAGAAAGAGGCATTCGGTTAATTAAATATGCCGCAGTAAGGACACATTCTCCCCAAAACTTGATAGGCAGGTGCTCTTGAAATTGCAATGCACGAGCCACTTCCAATAGATGTCTATGTTTTCTCTCAAGTACTCTATTTTGTTGTGGAGTATCTGTACAACTACTTTGACGCTCCATGCCATAATCAAACCTCATACTTAAAATCTAGCCCATTGTCTATTCGTAGGATTTTGATTCGCAAGTTAAATTGCGTGTTTACCCATTAAACAATCGCAACAGACAATCTTTAGTTTTTGATTTATTCTTCATGAGAAAAACCCATGTAGCTCGACTGAAATCATCAACTATGGTAAGGAAATAATGAGACCCAGAAAGAGATTGCGTCTTGTATAGTCCTCAAATGTCACAATGTATTAAATCAAAAACATGTTCTGTCTTATTCATACTAGCCGGAAAAGATAATTGTGTTTGTTTTGCCTTACAACAAGCATCACAAAACATAGTCTTCTTTTCATCAAAACTAATAGATAAACTAGGAACTAGAGAAATACGATTCATTGGTAAATGCCCCAATCGCCGATGCCATAAACTTGCACTAACAGACTTCTTCACCATCAATGCTTGCCCTTTTCATCGGCTCTAAGTAATAAAGACCATTTCGCTCTCTACCCACTCCAATCAGCGTTCTCGAATGTAAGTCCTGAATCACAAAAGAGTCCGGATAAAAGGTTACTGCACACTGTAAGTCAATTGTCAATTTGCTAACTGACAATAAATTAAAGCAAAAATCAGGAACTCCAATAACATTCTCAAGAATTAATCTTTTTCCAATGGCCACTTGGCCCAAGGCATGAACTTTCACCATATCACCATTGGGGATTTGCACTGGTGGTAAGGCTGTATGAACTATCTTATTTGACAGAGAATTTATATCATGAGTTATATGCTTTTTAGCACCCGTATCAACTATTCACTCCTCTTTTGTCTTACCTAAAAAATTAGAGGTTGTCATACTTGGAGACAAGTTACCTGTAGATGCTTCATTGTTGCCCATCAATAATAATAGTCGTTGATGTTAAGCATGTGTCAAACCTGGAACTGGCGACATAACCTCTTCAATAGTTGTAGCAAAGGGGCGTACCTGCGAGTGCGTTTAGTTCCTTTTTATTTTTTTGATGCCCACGAAACTGCATTTGATCACGAAACTGCATCTGATCATTATTGGTTTGCTTGTTGTTTTTCTTGCCAAATTTACGCCAATCTGGAGGATACCCAATCACTCTGTAGCAGTAATCTTTGGTGTGATTAGTTCTCCCATAGTGTATGCAAGGTGGAAATTGATGTCAAACCCCATCGCCAACTTTTCTTTGTCGTGACTCACCCCCTCTTATCAGCAAGACAGTTGCTTCAATTGTGGATATGCGATTTGCAGCAACAAATCTCTGCTTTTCTTCTTGTGCCGTGATAGCATAGGCTTTTCCTAAGTTTGGCAATGGGTCGACACTTAGTATTTGAGAACATACAGTTGAATATGTGTCGTCAAGTCCCATTAGAAAATCAAAAACCTTTTCCTCCTCCCTCATGGATTGCATCTTCTTTGTTGCACCGCAAATACAACCACATGTGCAAGACGAAGTTGGCATGAGACCTTGCAACTCACCCCAAAAAGACTTAAGTTTAACGTAATAGGATGAAATAGAATCTCTCTCTTGTTGCAAGAGAGCGATGGCATGCTTCAATTCATAAACTCTTGGTGCAATTCCTTGGGTAAACCGTTCTTCCAGATCTATCCAAATTTCTCTAGCAGTTTCAATGTGCGGCACTACCCTGCAATTCCTTGGCAATTACATTTGTAAGCCATGAAAGTACAATGGCATTGCATTGTATCCATGACTTTAGATCCTAAGAGGTTTCTTTCTGTCTCTCAATGGCTTCATTAACAAATTTAGCCTTGTTTTTAGAGTGAAGTGCATTCAAAAAAATTCGTCTCCAAGTGAAATAGTTTTCAACATTTTCACTAAGAGGATTGGTAACAAAAATCAAACATGGGTGGTCTGATAGATGCAAGGAATAGGGAGAAGTGTCTGCGACTTTTGGTTGAGGCAGATTCGCTAGTTCAACAGTGAGTCCTTCAGTTCCCATGACTGGAAAAAAATTTCTCAGGATCATTTAATACGCTTCTGATACCATGTAGAATAAGATTACCCGAGTGAATTACATTATTGATAATACATCTCAATGTTATATACAAGTTGTACCAGCTCTATAACTAAGGAAACGTATCTTTACATATAATTACAAATATATATTCTGATTTATATATCTAAGGAAACATATCGTCTGATTGTGCAATCACATAAGATCTTCCAATAGATACCATACTAAAAATAAATCAAAGAAAATTTGCACTTATTTAGGCACATATAGCTCGTCATCATTTTTGAAGCATCTGTCTAGTTGAAGAACATTTTGTTTGCATGTAGTGACTGTCGGCAAATAACATAGCCTATGCTTGCGCTTTGAGCATTTAAGCACTATTACATTCAAGTATTAAGCACACTTAAGTAGTCCTAGTGAAAATATAAAAGCAAAATCTATAATTTATAAATACCAATAAAATAAAAATAAAATCAAGAAAAGCTTACCATGATGATAATATGTATAAAGGATGAATGATACATGGATTCCTCTAAACACAAGTACCTTAAAATCTTTCATTGAACAACACAAAATGAAATTTATAAATAATTTATTTTCGATTCACAGATTTTTCTTGATTTCGAATACTCTGTTTATGTAGACACAATCTCAATCTCAACCTCAATATAATTCAGTAGACAACAACGTAAGTGAAAAGTTATACATAGAAAATACATACCATTTTTTGTGTTCTATCAAATCAGTGACTTACTGTCAATCATTGTAAGGACCCGGCCGGTCATTTTTGGAAATGCATAAATTTATCATATTTTCCCTATTGATTTTGACCTCAAGTTTTCTATGATTGATTTTTAAAAGTTGATTTCAAACTTTGAGTTAAAAGTTGAGAATTTTGTAAGTTTTGAGTTTGAAAGGAAAATGTTGTTAAGAAAGTGATTTTCAATTTCCTTTAGAGTTTTAAGTATCTGGAAGGAATTATGTCGATTCCAACCGTCTCGGAATGTGGAATCTTGTCTATGAGAGTTATCAATTTCAGATTCAGAGTCCTTTCGAGAATTTGAGATCCTAAGTTGGAAATTATTGAGAATCTAGCCTTTGGGTTGATTTTGGTCAATATTCAGGGTTTGGATGCTCGTATCAGAATTCTAAGAGTTCTATTAGATTCAGGAGATGATTTTAAGCCTAGGTAAGGTCTTGGTTGATTTTGAGAGGTCCCAAGCTAAGATTTTGAGAGGTCCCAAGCTAGATTTTGACTTTTTAGACGTTACATTAGTTTCTTGTGGTTTTCATGGATGTCAGGTCAAGGATACCTCAGATTCATAATTCGACGATTCCATTGAATCCAGAACGTTGAGTATAATCAATTTGCATATATGGTTTATGTGTATGAGGTACTGTAACGACTCGGAAAATGATAGAGTGAAACTAGAGCCTCACATGTGAGTTTGGAGTCGAGAACCTAATGAAATGATTATATTTGAATTTGACCCAAAAAGTTCTTAAAAAAATGTGCTTCGGAAGTTACCGGAAACTTGTTTAGCTGTATATAGAAAGATCCGTTTTGTTTTTCGAAAATCCGACTTCATATTCTTGTTTAGGGGGTCAAATTGAGTGGGAAATGGGTCTAACCCGAATTTTAGAACAACCGTATCAAAATCCGAAATTTCCAAGTGAAGCCTTTTTCGAGGGTCTACTTTGGAGGGTCATATCTCCTAGCACACAAATTATTTGGGTGGCCAATAATATATCCATGGAAAGCCCTTTGAGTTAGCTACCTAACGCACTTCGTTTCACCTCATTCGGAGTTCGGACGAAGAAGTTATGCCCATTCTCGTAAAGTCCGTCCGGCAGAAAACGCAAATTCCAGTAGCTATTTTTACTGTTCATTACTGTTCACCCGCCTGAAATTTTTTCTAAGTGTTGGACCATTTTTTCAAATGACATATATTATTTCCTATATACCATTAGTTCATTCCCATCCCTAAAAAACATTTCCCTCTCTACAATCCTCCATTAAGAAGAAGAAGAAGTGGGAGCTAGGCTTTGAATTCAAGTTTTTCTTCATCAAATTTCTTGAGAGATCATAGCAAAGGTATGG
>NW_006239525.1:156952-172796 GCF_000226075.1 Solanum tuberosum | reverse complement strand
TTTTGTTTGTGTCTAAGATGGCCATGTGAGACTTAGACTTCCGCTGTGTGTTTTTAAAGTTGTTTTAAGAAGTTTAAATGTGTGGATGTAAATAAGTTTTTTTATTATTCCGCACTATTTTCATTATTGAATGCAATGAATGACTATGTGGCTTGTATAAGACCCCTTCGGGGTCGAGTACGCCTTGTTACGACTTGGGGGTGCTCCCGGGTCGTGACAGGTACCGAACGAATCTCAATTCTTGTCAACTTTCGCGTTTGCGAAGGACCTTCGCATTCGCAAAAAATGGGTTCGCAATCACGATGGTCCTGATTTTTGTGGGGTTCACTTTTGCAAACTAGTGGTCGCTTTTGCGACATCAAAGAGGGGTTTTTGGTATGAAATTTTGGGATTTAAGCCCCATTTTCCATTTTTGAGCTTGGTAAAACCCTTGGAGGCAATTTGAAAGGATTCTTGTACTACATTATTTGGGTAAGATTTTGTGATCCTAAAACTTCATTTCCCTTTGATTATTTATGGATTCTAACATCAAAACTTGGGATTTTGATTGACAAATGACAAGGTTTTTCTATAACTCAAGCTCTAAACTAAAATGTAACTCAAGCTCTAAACTAAAATGGAGATTGTGAACTAATTTTAAGTTCTTTTTCGAAATGGTTTTTGTCAATGAGTTCCTAAGGCCTTGAGTAACATTTTCAAGTGTTGATTTTCATATTCAAACCTTATTTTTGGAATTGGGTTGTGAGTTGATTGGTCCATTTTCAAAGTAATTGATGTGGGAATTTTTGCCTCCGTAAATTTATTGTGAATACTTGATTGATATAGATTGTGTGGTTTGGACATTGGTCTGAAGGGGAAGACTCAAGTCTAGGAGTAACTAGTTGGTTGAATTAAGGCAAGTGATCTCTGAAATTGTGTATTCTAGTAGATGTATTTTCCCATCATTGTGTATGTGTTGGGAGTAATGAGGATGAGATGAAAGGTTCATTGTTCCACTTGATAAATCTTATTGAATAAAAAAGGGTTTAAATGAACAAACTATGTGTTGATTAGAATGCTTGTGAATTGTCTTGTGGTGTACCCTATTTGATTTATTGATTGATGAAATGCTTGGTAGCATAAATGTGGACTTGAATTGCTTGAATTGTTGTCTCTTCCTTGCGGTGTGAACTTGCCCATGTGCATTGATTGTTGTACATCGTGATGAGACACATGATATAAAGCAGATGAGAAAATGATTCTGGCTAGTGATATGATATAAAAACTATGGGAAATAGTTTGATTATTGTGATTTGATGCTTAGGTTTGACTTACTTGTTAACTGTGATTGATGCATGTGTTACTTGTGATTGATCTACTTGACATAAATATTGATTTACTTGATATGTGTTGATTGTTGAATTATGACTATTGAATTGTGATTATTGAGCCATGTGAGTCGTGTATTATAGAACTGTTAGGTTGGGTTGATTTCTATGCTAGGTTATAGTTTGAGGAGGTTTGATCGGGATGAAAGAATTATTTAAATTCTAGCTAGTTGCTTTGTTTACTAGATTGATTGCTGGATACCGTATTATTGGTAGTCACTCATTGATTCTACACTTGGGTAGGTTCCGAGGCCAGTATAGCTTGATTGCTCTTTCTCTCCCATCTCCAAGGCTTGTCTAGGAACTGTTGAGAGGTAGCTGATTGTCATACAGGCAGGCCCTTTTGTTCTTTTTTTATGCTTTGTTCTATTTGAGAAATAAATACTTGAGACTTGTACTTATTTCTATATCCCGCACTTTATGTATTAGCGGTTTGTACACATGATAACCAGGTTTTGGAATGTTAATAGAAAGAATAATTTGCCGCTTTTATCTTGTTCTTGCTATATCTTTCCACATTTCTTTCGTTTCGTCGGGTTGAGGCTGACTTGTGTTGGTGGAAATAAACAAGTGTCATCACGTCCATTTTTTTGTCGTGACTAATGGTATCAGAGTTAGGTCCATATGTCTCATGTGTGTACATGACAAGTCTAAGTAGAGTCTCAAGTATCGGTATAGAGACGTTTGTACTTATCTTTGAGAGGCTATGAAGACTGTTACGAAAATTCCTATTATTTACTCTTTATTATCGTGTGTGGTTCGTTAGTGTTGAGTTGCCATGTGTTGTCTTGGCAAATATCGAGGACCAGAGCTTCCATTTTCAGTGGTAGAGGGGAGGCGGTCCCTGAAGTTGTTGTTGAGACCCCAGATAGGGGTAGAGGTATTGGGCCCAGATAGGGGTAGAGGTATTGCCCGAGCTAGAGGTCGTGCTCATGGAGTAGCACCAGGTCATGCCCGTTGAGCAGCACCAGTCAGAGATTGAGCTAGAAAGGTCTCTTCTCAGCCACAGGTTGAGGTTGTTGAGGACCAGGTTCGTCTTGAGTTTATAACTCTATTGTTTCAGGATACCTTATTGAAGATGTTGGGTGTTTTAGATAACTTCTCTCAAGGTGGTGCAACAGGTACACCAGAAGATTCTTAGACGAGTGTAGGGGTGCAGACCCAGGTCAGCTACATCAGGTTCTAGTTATCCTTGATTAGGTAGGTCAACCACCAGTGGCTCCTACACCAGCTGTTGGTGCATTATCTCTAGAGGTTATATTGGCAAAGACTGATCAGAGTGCTATATGAGGTTTCAGAAGATGAAACCACCCTAGTTTTAAGGTGGTAAGAATGAGGAAGCCCATGAGTTCTTGACTTTGTGACATAAGATGCTTGAGGAAGTGGGTATGATGGATGCTCGTGGTATTCGATTTGTTGCACTTTAGCTTCGTGGATGCTCCAGAGAGTGGTAGATGACTTTTGTGAGGTCTAGACCAATTGGATCTCCCAGCAGGGTGGAGCATATTCTCTAGTTCTTTCTAGGACCGCTTCATTCCATGGAGCGTGAGGGAGGAGAGTCGACTGAGGTTTTAGGACTTGAGACAGGGCAGTTTGTGTATGACTGAGTATGAGACCCGTTTCTGTGAGCTTATTAGACATGTTATGACTATTGTTTTGGATGAGGTAGAGAGAGTTTGAATGTTTGTGAGAGGGTGGACTTTCTTCATTAGATCGTATATGTTCAGAGCAGTCAGAGTGGGGGCTTCCTTTCCGTCGATTGTGAGCACCGCTAAGGAGGCGGAGTTGATGGTTTTAGAGGAGATTGTGAAGTTAAGAGGGCCTGATCGTCAGGTCAGTTTTTTGGTGCCTCATCTGGAGGCAGAGTTTCATATAGAGCTAGTAGCTCTTTTCAGCGCCATGGTTCGATTCATGCATCTATGCAAGTATATAAGAGTGTGCAGTCAGCCGATAATCTTATGGTTCGGGCTAAGGTGGCCATGGTAGCCCATCTGGTTTGCAGCAATAGTAATTTGTGCTGAGGTCTTGTTACACTTGTGGATATCCAAGTCATTTGATGCGATAGTGTCCTCTACAGAATCACTCAGGACCGCACCATTCTTATTCAACTGCTCCAGCTAGATATTTAGTACCTCTAGCCAGGGGTTGAGGCAGAGGTCAGTCTGGTAGAGACGACAAGACTTCTGGTAGGGGTGCTCAACTCCGCATGGTGGAGGTAGGGGTTTTACTCCGACTTCAGGTGGTCTAGAGGGACAGTTTTACACTATTCCAAGAAGTCTTGAGGCCGAGACTTTCGATGCTATGATCATAGGTATCATCCCATTTTTCCATTGACCTACATCTATATTATTTGATCTAGGGTCTACTTTCTCATATGTGTCTACCCATTTTGCTGTTGGTTTTGATATGATGTCTGATTGCATGTATGTGCATGTTCATGTTTCTACACCAATGGGAAAATTCTTAGTGGTGGATCAAATGTATCCATCTTGTCTTGTTTCTTTGGCCGGATATGATACTTAGGTAGACTTGATCATTCAAGGGATGGTAGACTTTGATAGTATTTTAGGTATGGATTGACTCTCCCCGCATCATGCTATTATTGGTTATTATGTTAAGACCATGACCTTAGCGATGTCGGGTGTCCCGAGAGTTCAGTGGACGGGTGCTACTGGTTCTTAGCCTAGTAAAGTTATCTCCTTCATTCGAGCTCAGAGATTAGTTGATAGAGGGTGTTTGTCCTATTTGGCCTTCATTCAGAATACTAGTATTGAGCCACCTCCCATGGATTATGTGCCCGTGGTTCGAGAGTTTTTAGATGTGTTTCCTACTAACCTTCTAGGCGTTCCACCGGACAGGGATATTAATTTTTCTATAGACTTAGAGTCGGACGAAACCAAACCCATTTCTATTCCTCCTTGTCATATGGCGCTAGCTGAATTGAAGGAATTGAAGAATCAGTTGAATGATTTGTTGAGAAAGGGGTTCATTCGCCCTAGTGTTTCTCCCTGGGGTGCTTTTGAGTTGTTTGTAAGGAAGAAGTATGGAACCATGTGGATGTGTATTGATTATCATAGTTGAACAAAGTAACAGTGAAGAACAAGTATTTTCTTCCTCGTATTAATTACTCGTTTGACCAGCTTCAGCGTGCCTTCTCATTTTCTAAGATTGATTTGAGGTCTAGCTATCACCACCTAAAGATTAGGGCATCGGATATCCCTAAGACAATTTTCAGGACTCGTTATAGGCACTATGAGTGTATTGTGATGTCTTTTGATTTGACTAACGCCCCTGCAACGTTCATGGAGTTGATGAACGGGTTGTTTTGACCTTATCTGGATATCTTTGTGATATTGGTCATTGACAACATCTTTGGGTACTACTGAGGAGGACCATGATCGAAATTTAAGAATTGTGCTCCAGATATTGAAGGAAGAGTAGTTATATGTCAAGTTCTCAAAGTGCGAGTTTTGGCTTGACTCTGTGGCATTTTTTGGGCACGTGGTGTCCAAGGATGTTATTCAGGTAGATCCAGCTAATATTGAGGTAGTGAGGGGCTGGACCTGAGTTCATAGTTTTGTGGGACTTGCAAGCTATTACAGACAATTTGTGCAAAGCTTCTCCACTAATGCATCTCCTTTGACCAGATTGACTCGACAAAGTATGAGCTTCCAGTGATCTGATGAGTGTGAAGAGAGCTTTCAAAAGCTCAAGACCTTGTTGACTTCGGCTCCTGTTTTGATTTTACTCGAGGAGGGTGGATACTTCACTATTTATTGCGATGCTTCTGGAGTCGGATTAGGTGGTTTTTTGATGCAGAAAGGTAAGGTGGTTGCATATGCTTCTAGACAGTTGAAGACCCATGAGAAGAACTACCCTACCCATGATTTAGAATTGACAGTCATGATGTTTGTGCTTAAGCTATGACGGTATTATCTATATAGGGTTCATTATGAGGTCTTCACGGATCATCGGAGTCTTTAGTACATCGATCGATGGATATTGCATTGCCCCTCTTAAGCATCCGCGACTTAATTGGCTACTAATTACTGGTAATTCATCTATCTGTTGCCTGACTTTAAGATATTTATACTGTCAACATATATAAGTTAAATCGTCGATTTTTTTTAATATTGTATATTGTTTGTGGTTTATAATAGGCAGGTATTGTTAGTGCATCATGTGTATGTTTCAATAATTGGGCAATGTAGAAAAGAGGGCCAGTTTTGGTGTCTGTATTAAGCCCTGTTGGAACTTTATTAACTGTAGTTCTTTCTGCTATTACCTTAAGGGACACAATTACTACAGGAAGTTATATATTTATTTTATTTTGATTATCTGTTTTTTCTTCGTCAATTTCATCAAATTTAATTTTTTTAAAACGGCTAAAAAAATTTGTTCCGTTGCTGGTATGTTTCTGATGTTTACAGGTCTATATTTCGTGCTATGGGCGAAAAGGAACGAAGGATTTATAAATAATAACATGACAAATTCATCATCAGAAAGTGAGTACAATGTGGAGAAGCCTCTTTTAAATAGAAATTCTTCTTTTTTTCCTTGTATTATGTAGATTAATTAGTTTGTATATATATACCCAATTAAAAACCAATTTAGAGAAAGAGCGAGCGAAAGAGCAAAAACAAGTGAGCTTGTTTGGTTGTATAGAAAATTTTATGATAGTTGAAGTTTGAAATATATTGCAAGTTCAAATCCTAGAAATATCTTTTATTTTTGCAATATCACAACGAAATATAATCAACCCTAACTTGTATGGGACTGAGGCGTAGTTGTTATGGTAAGCATGACGGAATGTGCATTGTGATAATGACATGGATAGCATGGATCACGTAAAAGCTTTAGAGGAGCTCGATGGACACAATGTAACGACATGCAATGTGTGGAAGGTCCATCAAAGTGAGAGAAAGAAGAAAGAGGCCATTTGTGCAAATGGTCATCTCATAATTTCAAGAATTCACAAAAGAAGACAAGCAAACAAAGCCCTTATCTCATTAAGGGTAAAATTGTAAAAAAAGTGTCTTCTTTATTTTATTAGTATAAATAATAGTCTCTTTTATTTTGGAAAGACTTAGACTATATGGATTTTGAATGTTAAATGAACAAACTCTTTGAAGAGTGTAGTTTAAGGGTGTAATCCCTTTTAGTTTAGTGTAGCTTAATCTAGATTAGTGATGGGTGAATTTTCATTGTTGATTTAGGACTACTTAACCTTGATTTCACTTGAGATTGCTCATTTGTGGATTTCAATTTGAGTTGTTTCTTTTCGAATTCAAGTTTTTCTTCTTCCTTGGTTGATTGTTAATTCAATTAGCCTTTCTTTCTTTCCCTCTCATCTCTTATTTCTAATCTATCTTACTTTTGTGTTGTTTAATTCCGCATTTGATTTCACCCCCAATTGGAATCCTTATCACATTGTCACCATGATATTGCTGTATCTCTATTCTTGTATGCAAAAACTTGGAGATTTAGTATCCTCTGCTTTAGATTATGTATATAGTACTAACTAATCATAGCTTTAACACTAGGATTAATAATTCTCTAATTTAGATTTTGTCATTGAGGCTAGCTATACCAACAAAGAAAATAAATTCTAGTGTTATCACTATAACTTAAAATTAAATGGTATTCGATCCGTGGGAGTCTCCGATACAATGGGTGTGAATTCAATTTTTCGTTTCCCCTTACCAGCTTTTTTAATGGTACCTGATCCGTGGAAACGTTCTCATCGTGATTTTTTTCATTTTTTGAAATTCAAATTTGAAATATCTTAATTAATTTTTGAATTATATCCATTCTACTGTCATCTTTGGTGGTGCATAACGATATGTCAATACTACTGACACATATCACATTTAAAATTGCAACTATCATAAATTAGTCATTAATGTGGATAAATTATAATGCAAGTGTAGACAGTGAAGTTTTATTGATAAATCCATACTAAATTTGGATTAAATCTTAAATTCATGATACATTGACCAAGTCAAATTATTGGTTAATAAAGTCGGATTAATATTTATGTCAGAATTATATGACTTAAATCAAGTCCAAATAACATTTGGGCCAGTCCATTAAATGGACAAGATGAGCCCAACTCATAATCTTCAGGCTCAGGGGTCAAAATTGTTTGGACCAAAATACCCCTAAAGCCCTAGCTCAAACCTATATAAAGAGGTCTTCATAAGACCAAAAGGGATATACACACATACATACACTACAGAAATACATAGTTGCTCTTCATTGGTGATCTGCAAGTCTTCCGCATACAAAGAAGTCTTCGCTCCAAGTATTGAGCCGCAAGTATTCCGCCAAAATCAAGAACATCTGTGGAGAGAAGAATCAGGGGATTACATATCTTTTTTAAGAGATTTTATAAAGATTGTAACCTTCGCATTAATTCAAATACAAATATTATTATTTGCTTGCTATTTTTCTTTTCCTGTTTACTGTATTTCAGGATTAAAACTTTAGACGCTTACAGCAAGAATTGCATTAACTTGAGAATGACATGATGAAAATATCATGGCTTACATTTCGAATATATAAATACTATAGCAAAAGTTGTTTTTTTTTTCTTTTTATAATAAATATTCATGTCAGGTCTAACATGCACGTCATATTGACTAAATCATCAAATAGTTATTACTTACTACCTCCTATAACTAGAAATATCGGATAGCTCTGAGCATCATGAAAAAATCACCCTAAGTTTTTTTTTTCGTTTCTATTAAAATTAAATCTCAATTTATCTTATTTTCGCCCACTTCATTTACCGATAGGTCATAGCCTTAACAACATATCATAAGTTTTTTTCCGAGCCTCCAAACTATAGCAATTGTCATACTCATTTTCTTTTTGAATGAAGTATTGTCCATTTAATTTATAAGATAGGTAATTACTATAATTACTTTAAAATGTTACTTTCTTTTGACTTTACAAGAATTTCGTTTTCATTAGTCCAACAAACTTACGACTTTAATTTAGTACAATAATGTTATTTTGTGTGAGTTGATTTGACTGAAAAACACTAACACTATGACCACATGAAGAATTAGAAATAGTCTCCCAACTACGTCATATAATGATTGTAACATACGTATGCAAATGCTTTCTATTAATTATCCACTTTACTTTTCTTTAATTAATTTCTAAATTAAACCACAACTATATTTCATGAGACTTTTTCTTGAAATTAATAAGCGAGGAAAAAATAGTATCCTAGAAATATTTAAATGTAATCTAGAAAAACACTATGAGAAGGTGAAGGGCCGAGTGGGGATTAGAGGTGGGGTGGTAAAGGAGTGGGAGTTACGGACCTACAGATCGGGCTAAGGCTCTTTTTTTCTGTGTTAGACCATACTTGGGGAGAAGTGATAGAATTCATATATACTGACCAGAACAATTCATCAATGATGATCACAGAAATAGTGAGGAAGAAGATATGATGATATTATTCCAGAAGCTTCAGAGAAAAAAAAAATGCTTACAGTGCATGCTATTTATACATTTATACATTCCTAACTAACTAGTTGTGCACTCATAACCGACTAACAAAGTGTCAAACTGACTAATTATACAATTACTCAACTACCCCTAACAATTCTGCACTCAAGTGATTCCTTCTATTTCATTACTCCCCCTCAAACTGGTGGGTGCAAAAACATTCAACACACCTAGTTTGCCTACCAAATATTCATGTTGCAGTCTAGCTACGAAGACCCTTAGTCAATATGACTGCCAGTTGATCCTTAGAGTTCACATGTTCTGTCTTCACCAAGCCTTCTTGTATCCTTTGTCTAATAAAATGGCAATCAATCTCTATGTGTTTTGTTCTCTCATGAAACACTGGATTAGATGCTATTTGTAATATTGCTCTACTGTCCCTGAATATCATCACTGGTTCACTAATCTCACTTCCCAATTACTTCAACAATGTTGTGATCCACACCACTTCTGACACTGCATTGGCCATACTTCTATATTCAGCTTCTGCTAAAATTCTAGAAACCACACCTTGCTTCTTTGATTTATATGATATTAAAGAATCACCATGTTTCACCAAGAATCCTGAGACAATCCTTCTAGTATTAGGGCATGATGCCCAATCTGCATCACAGAAGACACTCAATTTGTTTTTCCTGATGCTACTCAACAATATACCAAGACCTGGTTCTCTTTTCACATATTTCATTACTCTAATTGCTGCTTCTCAATGGGATCTCTTTGGTTGTTGCAGGAACTGACTGAGGGTCTGGATGAAACAGACAATGTCCGGCCTTGTTAATGTCAAAGATAGCATCTTCCCTACTAGACTTTAATACTGCTCATTGTTATCAAGGAACTTATTATCTGATTTTCCTATCAAATCATCCAACTCATGTGTTGTTAACTTCATGTTTGTCTCTAGTGATGTCCAAGATGGTTTTGCATTTCCTAACCCCAAGTGTGAGATAATCTCCAATCCATATTTTCTTTGATTGATTAAAATCCCCTTTTCAGATATGCTGAACTCCATACCAAGAAAAAACATGAGATCACCAATATCTTTGATCTTAAAGGCCTTATGTAAGGAAGATTTTGTGTGCTCTATGAGTGCCATACTACTTCCTGTTACTAGCGTATCATCCACCCAAACCAGAATCACCACAATATCTGGCCCCTGCTTCTTGATGAATAGTAAGTGATCCAAACTGCTTTGAACAAAACCTGAGTTTAACGGTGCCTTGCACAATTTTAAATTCCACTGCCTACTTGCTTGTTTAAGCCTATATAGGGATTTCACAAGTGTACATACAAGTCCACTAGACTCCCATTGGCTTGGAAATCCCTCAGGCAACTACATATATACCTCATCATGCAAATCATCCTGTAAAAAAGCATTATAAACATCTAATTGATGAATAGGCGAATTGAACTGAGCAGCCAAGGACAAAACAGTTCTCACAGTAGTCATCTTGACTACAGGAGAAAATGTCTCATAAAAATCAAAACCTTCTCTCTGAGTGTATCCTTTAGCTACTAGTCTAGCTTTGAACCTCTCTATGTCACCATTTGACTTCAACTTAACCTTATAAACCCATCTGTGGGAACCTTCCCTGGAGGTAAAGGCACTAAGTCCCATGTGTGATTATCATGAAGTGCCTGTATTTCAGACTGCATAGCTTTAATCCATGCTGTCCTTTGTAGCTTCCTGATAGGAAGAAGGCTGTATGATTGCTGCAAAGCACCTAGAAAGTGTTGATGAGAGGAGAACAAATTTGTATAAGAGACATAATTGGATAAGAGATATAGTGTAGAGCTGGAGGCAGGCTTGGTTACATAATCAGCTAACCATAGAGGTTGATGAGAAGTTCTTGTGGACCTTCTGGTAGGGAGTGAAACTGAGGTGGGATATCAAGTAGTAGAAGTATGAACAGGAGGTATAGTAGCAGGAACTGCAGGAGTATGCAATAGAGGATCAGGAGCTGAAGATGTAATATGTTCAGGAGATATGACAGGAGAAACAGGAGGAGGAGAATGTGTTTCAGGGAAAGTATCAGGGTAGGTAAAAATATCAATGGCAATACTGGCATCATCTGTAACAGGATCTTTAAAAGGAAACTGGTGCTCATGAAAAATAACATCCCTATTCAGTTTCTCAAGATCAAACAATATGTAACCCTTAGTCAGACTGGAATATCCCATAAAAACTACCTTCACTACCCCTAGGTGCAAATTTATCTACTTTAGGCAGAATAATGGCATAACATAAACAACCAAAAGTCCTCAAGTGTGTTTTTTTTTAAGAAAACTTCATAAGGTGACGCACCTGTAAGTACCTTAGAGGGAAGTCTATTGATGATATATACATCAGTAAGAATGCAATGACCCCTAAATTTGAGAGGAACATAACTCTAAAGTCTGAGTGCCCTTGCTACTTCTAGTAAATGCCTGTGTTTCCTCCCAGCTACACCATTCTGCTAAGGGGTAGAAGCACAGGTTCTATAATGCACAATGCATAAATCCTTAAGTAACTGATCATTAACAAATTCTCCACCATTATCTATTCTAATACCCTGAACTGAGGTATTAAATTGAGTAAGTACCAGTTGAAAAAACTGTTTGAGAACTATCAGCACATCACATTTAAACTTCAATAGAAAAGTCCAAGTGATTCTTGAGAAATCATCAATAATTGTAAGAAAATATTTGTTTCCATCAAAAGTCTGAGTATTATAAGGACCTCATACATCCAAATGCAATAAAGCAAAAGCTCTATTTGATCTAGTATCACTGGTTGCAAAAGGAAGTCTAGTATGTTTGGCTAATGAACATATCTCACAATTGTCTACAACAGTCTTACATGCATCTATTGTATAACCACAAACATCATTTATTGACTTTATTGAAGCATGAGCTAATCTTTTATGCCATAACATGATGTCCCTTTTATCATCATGAACTATGAACCCTCTTGTATCTACACCTTGAGTATGCGCAGTCTTGTGTGAATTCTGTGACACCATCCAGTAAAGTCCATCATGTTCCTTACCAATCCCCTTCATCTTCCCAATCGAAAGGTCCTGGACTAAGATAAATCCAGGATAGAAGGACACAAAACAATGAAGCTCTCTAGTTAATTTTGATACTGACAACAAGTTATATTGGAAATCTGGGACAAATAGAACATCATTCAGCTCTCCTGTATCAATAAATCTACAACTTCCAATGTGTGAGACTAATGCAACTTCTCCATTCGGCAAATGTACCTTCCTATTTTGGTCTGATTTTACTAATTTCACGTTAGTTAAATTAGACAAGCTAGAAGACATGTGATTGGTTGCTCCACAATCAACTATCCACTTTAAATCTTCTACTTTAGATATAGGAGTATGTGTATGACCTGCCATATTATCCATCACACCATGCTGTGAAGTGTCATTGTTGAGCATACTCAATATATTGTCATGTTGTGCATCTGTCAAATGAGGTGCCCTTGGAAGTACTCTTGTTGCCATCTTGTCTAGCATTTCCTTTTTGTTTTTGTTCCCAATGACATGTTTTGATGTGTATTCTCAGTTTGGACATTGTAAGCAGTATTTAGATTATCCTTCTTCTTCAATTTCCAGACAGCTGGATATCCATTTAACTTAAAAAAAATTCTCTTTAGATGCCCCTGCTTCATGCAAAAATCACATTGTTGATCCCAATTCTTCTTCCCTTTCTGGTATTCTTGATTTGAATATTGTTGACATGTTCCTCTATAGTGCTGAGAATGATCACCTCTCTTTGTCATAAGTGCTGCTAAATTTGTACCTTCTCCACTCATATAAATGCTAGATGAACTAGCCAGACTTCTTTATTCGGGATCAGAGTTCCCACTAGAGAAGACTGGCTTTCTCATTCAATAAGCATTGCATATGCCTTGTTGAGACTAGGAGTAGGTTCAGTCACCAAAATCTGACTTATCGACTAATCATACGTCTCATTCAGCCCCATTAAAAACTGCATCAACTTTTGTCTTAGCATATGAGCACAAAAATCCTTAAATTTAGGCAATCACATGGTGGAGGAACAATACTGGCAAACTCATCCCAGAGATTATGCAATTTCGAGAAGTAAACAGGAATACTATCACTTTCTTGCACTAAACCAGTTATGTCCTTATGTAATTTATAGATTCGAGAAACATTCACCTTATCAAATCTCTCACGAAGATCATCCCAAACTACATTTGCACTGGTAGCATACACGATTCCTGTGTGCAATTTTGATGATACTAATCTCATGATCCATCCATGTACAATAGCATTACATCAATCCCATTGATGACTTAGATCTGTTCCAAAGTCCTCTTTCTTCCAGACTCCATCTACGATCCCCAACTTGTTCTTTCTAAGCAACTGAATCCTCATGGCCCTGCTCCATACAGAGTAATTGTCAGATCTTGATAGTTGCATCGGTATGATTGAAGCTCCAGTAGTATCAAAAGGATGAAAAACAAAGCATGATCGTAATCGAACTTTGTAACGACCCTCAAAATAAAGTAGGATAAAGTAGAGCCTCACATGGGTTTTATGCATTAATAACTTGTCAAAATAATGAAGAATAGCCTATTTAGTCAGTTTTAAAGAGTTTGGAAGTCAAACGTCAAGGGACGACCAAGACTTTCGGAAACTAGTCTTTTATGTGTTGGTGTGTTCTAGTATGTTGTTCATGTTTTTATGTGTTGTTTGGAGTCTAAAATCAGTGGAGGTGACCCTAGTGTCTTAATAAATGTTTTTAGGGTCAAAACGTTCGGATACGATGCCCCAGGGGCCACCCTAAGGGTCCCCGAGGAGGACCCCAACCTTGGCCAAGCAAGCTGCCAAGGCAGCTTGAAGTTGTGCTTGGAGGGAGCATGCCCGCATTGCGGACTAGCTCCTCCAAGGGCCAAATGTTTGGTCCGCGTCGCGGACTCTGCTGTCTCGGATTTAATTTATGAAAAATTTGTGGGAA
Organism: Solanum tuberosum; assembly: GCF_000226075.1. Lineage (NCBI taxonomy): Eukaryota > Viridiplantae > Streptophyta > Magnoliopsida > Solanales > Solanaceae > Solanum > Solanum tuberosum. Next base: position 158,934 of record NW_006239525.1, on the reverse strand, counting down.
CACCTCCGCGTCGCGAACTTGTTTTCTGACGAAATCTGCGAAAATAAAACTCAAGTTTGACTTGTTTAAAAGGTCCAACTAAGTGAGGGGTAGTTTGGGTACTTTGGGGAATTATTATAAACGGTTATTCTACCTATTTTAGGGTATTTTAAGTTGGTTAAAACCCCAAAACCTAAAATTAGACCCCATTCTTGAAATTGACCCTTCCCTCTCAAAATAGATTCTCTCAAAAACTCCATTGAAGACCTTGATGAAGCTCAAGCTAGAAGATGGGTTTTCAACTGATTTCTTCTTCAATTTCATGGGTCTTCAATAATTAAGGTATGGTGACTCTTGATTCTTGAATAACCTCTCATTCAAGGAGTTCTATCAAAGATTTTCAAAAGTGATTCTTTTAATACAATTTTCAAAGGAATTCTTAAAGAACCCATGATCCCCAAATTCTCAAAAATTGGCCTATGATGCGGGTCTTTGTGAATATGATCTCTATTGGTGAAATTATGTTTAGATTAGATTGTATTGATGTGTCTTATAATTATCTATACTTATTCATGTTGAATTGTTGGTATATTGATGAGTTGAGAATTATGGCCTTATGGGCAAAGTTATGGGTTGATCCCTTTGTTTATGGAATTGTACTTAGACTATGTATATGATATTGAATTACATTGTTGATTCCTATTGCTACCTATGTCAATTGATTATGAATTGTTGAGGATTGATCCACGGTGATCATGGCTTGGAGAATTGGTAAGTTGACCTAACTTCTAGTCTATAGTATGAGAATAGATGTTGTGTGGTTTGATCCACTTATGGTGGAGGTGTTCACTTCTTGTCTATCTATACATGTTGAGATCATGGCCTTGAAGGCAATAGATGTGAAGTGAATTGATGATTATGATGCATAGGTTTATGAAGTTATGTTATGAAGGTTATGTATGAAATCCTCAATGCTAGCATGATGTTTAAAGTGTGTTGATGATGAGGAGTATAATGTGAATGATAATGTTAGGGATAAGGTGTGGTCTACATGATTAATTATGTTAAGTATTATTATGGAATGACCCCTACCTATGTGACCCCTATATAAATGTGTGATCATATACATGTTAGGAGTACATATTCAATGTTGAATGTGTCCTTGTCTCCTATGATGAAGTGTGGGTGTGTGGTCTAGAATCCCTAAGGGCTTTATATGTGAATTGCTCATGAATTGGGGACATTGTGAATGTGTTGTGATTCCTTTAAGCGAAGAACACTCAATATCAATGCTATTGCTAATATGTCACTATGAGGACCAATATGCACACACACACTCTACATGTATAGCTATGAATATGATGTGTTATGCTGTCTATTGAAAGGTGAACTCTTATATGCACCCTTACATCTTATTATGCATGCAAAATGTATGATTAGCAAGGTATGAATATGTGTTGTATAAAGGTGTTTATGTGAAAAGCTTTCTCACATATGTACACACACATGAATGAATGAATAAGGGTTATGATAATCTAGTGAAAGTGAGTCTCTTGAAAGGTTTCCTCAATTGTACTCTAAACTAGACGATGTTATGAATATGGTATGACTATGTGAAAGGTCATTCTCACATAATGTAGGTTCTATGATGAAAGGTCATTCTCATCTTAGAAACCATTGAGCTATATGATATGAGGGATTAAGTCCCTAAAGCCTACTTTATGAACTAATGTTAAATAAAGGCTTAAAGATGTTTAAAAAGGGAGTTGGAGCTTAGCACCGAGTGAACATGAAAAATGAGAGTGGGGGCTTCACGTTTAGCAAGTCCGGCTCCCCACAAGAGAACCTTCACGTTTAGAAAGTCCGGGTTCCCAACATAGATGTTGTCTCATGACATGGAAACCTCCACGCTTAGTAAGTCAAGGTTTTCTAGGGCAATTTCCTTATTCCATAACTACGTGCCCCCGTAGGTATTAGCTTAGTGGATCCACTAGATAACTATT
>NW_006239525.1:147272-156306 GCF_000226075.1 Solanum tuberosum | reverse complement strand
AGACTATGTCTTATGGTGTGCTTTTGACTCTATGAATATATGTGGTTGGATTGATGAAGGCTATATGTAAGTTCACTCTTGGTAACCTTAAGGTGTTATGTTGCACCAAGTATTCCCTAAGGGTTGCTTGAGGAAAAGAAGTTAAGATAAAAAGGAAGGTAATGTATTTTATGCATTGAATGTGCCTAAAATGTTATAAGTGTCTCTATGTGCTATTATGAATGGTTTTCGTGTGTGATGATGTATGTGGTTTATATTGTTCCTATTGTACTAAACGTTCTTGAAGTTTCTCTAAAAAGGCATGATGCATGGTGTCCAACTAAATGTCCTTTTAAGAGCATGTTTTGCATGGTTATCATACTAGTGCATTCTTATACTAACACCATTCTTCTTCATCTTTTTACACCAAGTGTAGGTGATGGTGAGTAAAGGGTTTTCCTAGAAGTGATGAGTTTGGCTTACTATTCCCAAGTTCGGGTGTGTCCTTAAGATTCAAGGACCTTTATGTTTAAAGAGTTTCCTTAAGTTCTATGTACTAGATAGTAGTTTCTTTTGTATTGTAAGGGTTGTGTCCCTCTTGTGTTGTAGTCATGTTTTAAGATGGCTACCTTGAGACGTAGTACTCCAATTTTTGTATTAAAGGTTTAATGAGGTGACTTTTATATCTTGTGTTATATTATGAAAAAGTTTTAAATTTTCCACTATTTTTCTATGATAAATGCTATGACGAATGTTAAGGGCTTGTATAAGACCTCCGAGAGGTCGAATACGCCGGTAACGACTAGGGGGTGCTCTCGGGTCGTTACAAACTTAGCCATTGTTGATCTGCAATCCATGATAGCAAGAACTCACAATTGTAATTCAATGCTCTGATACCATGATAGAATTCATATATATTGACTAGAACAATTCATCAATGAGGAACACAAAAGTAGAGAGGAAAAAGATATGATAATATTATTCCAAAATATTCAGAAAAACAAAAATGCTTATAGTGCATGTTATTTATACATTTATACATTCCTAACTAACTAGATGTGCACTCATAACCGACTAACAAAGTGTCAAACTAACTAATTATACAATTACTCAACTACCCCTGACAGCTCTGCACTCAAGTGATTCATTCTATTTCACTAAGAAGGGTCATTAGAGGGTGGGGAAGGAGGCCATGAACTTGAAATGCCATTTATGAAAACTGTTTTCGGTACTTAATATTATTAGGGAAGTCATTAACCTTATTTTTAATGAATGTTTTTGTAACGATCCTAAAAATGAACTAGTGAAACTAAAGCCTAACGTGTGTGTTTGTGTTTGTCATGAGATTTGATGGTGTTGTATGTTGTCCCGAGTCATGGTTGAGGTGTTTAGGGGTTAGACGTCAAGGTACGACTCCCCCAAGGAACACCTAAGGTTCCTTGAGGAGGACCCTAAGTCTACACCCCAAGACCCCAAGGAACCATAAAGTTGGACAAAAAGGGGTGACCTACGAAAGGGGTCCACGCCCCGTAGGTCCATCCATGCCCCGTGGATGGCCTCCGTAGGTCAAAGGGCTTATAACCAAGAGACAACCACCATTGATGGAAGACCAATACGGTCCGTCAACCCATCCACGGTCCATAGATAGGAGTCTCGTGAATGAGACCTGGTTTGCTGTCAAGGGACACGACCAACTTGGGGGTGAATTGGTAAATTCACCCCAAGTCCCAATTAGTGTATGGACGGTTATTTTAAGTGTTTTAAGGTATTTTAAGAGTATTAAAGCATTAAAATGGTATTTTTAGATTTCATTATTTACTTTTCCCCTAATCAAAACCCTCCCTCCCAAAATATTTTCTCTCTAAGAACTCTATTGAAGACCAAGAGGAGAAGAAGACTTAGGGCTTGAAGAGGAAGGATTTTGGGTATATTTTCATGGGATTCTTCTAGTATAAGGTATGGTGATCCTTCATCTAGGGTTAGTTTTCACCCTAGAGTCAATTTCAAAGAAGTTTTCAAGGTTTTCAAGTTACACAAAACCCTAAGTTTTATTCAACCTCATGAGTTCTTGCATCAAACATTTTCAAATGATAAACAATGATTATATTGATGTTTAATTGTTGTTTAAAGATGAAAATACTCTATGAACCCATGATTTCTCTCAATTCCTAAATTGTGCCTTATGAAGTGGGTTTGTTGATTATGAATGAATGTTGATGGATTTATGCCTAGATTGATTTAGATTATTGACTTGTATCATCATCTATGACTAATTATGGTGAATTTTTGGTGAATTGAGGATTTGTGATCATAGCCTTGAAAGGGCAAGTTTGACCTAAGTACTTTTAGTAGTAAACTTGTGTTAGAGATGTTGATCCACTTGAAAGGTGGAGGTGTTTAATTATGATGTAGTTACTTGATGTTAGTATAATTCTACATGTATTATTGATTAACCTAAGATTCTAGGGTTATGTCATGAAAGAGGTAAATTGAGGGTTTAAATGTGATCCTCCAAGAATGATGAATTTCTTAATGTAATGCCTTAGATTAGATCACGTAGACTTGAATTGGTTTAGTGTAATGCTTCTAAACATGAATTGACTTGATCATGATATTATGTGCATGTTGATGAATACTTGAAGTATAAAGTGCCAATCATGATGTGATTAATGTATTGATGAGTTGTTGGATCATGGTATTCCCTTATCTATTTTGCTATTGCTATATGTTTGGGATGAGTTGGTCCATAGCCCTTGAAGGGCATATGGTGAAGGTTTGTGCATGTTGGCAAGATTGTGTGTGAACTCATGATTTACCTAGAAGATGAAAGTCCTATGACTATTGAGTATATTGTGGTATTGTTGAAAAGGCTATTCTTCTCTTACCCCTACACTTGATATTGTATGAATGGTCTAGGATGATTATAATGTTGTTGATTGTGTCATTTCAAGGACAATTACACACACACACTCCATGCATAAATATGATCATGATGTATTAATGGTGGTAATTGAAAGTATAGTTCTCATATGCATCTTTACACATTATTATGCATGAAATGTACACAACCATGTTGATCCTATTGTGTTGATTGAAAGTCCATTCTCATGAGAACACATGATCTTGGTGTGATAGTTATTCTCACATACTAATGTTGATTCTAAGGTTGAAAGTACATTCTCACCTCTAATGAATCTATGAGCTATTTAGTGAGTTGTATTGAACGAAGGGTAAAGTATGCCTTCACACATGCAGATACAATTCCATACTAATTATGTATAATTTGGGAAATAATGTTTAGCACCGAGTGGATATGGACAATGAGGAAAAGGCCCATCCGCTAATGCTATAGGTTGGGTCATCTATAGTAAACTCATGAGATGGAAGCTCCTCCACTAATGCAATAGGTTGGGTTTCTAGTAGCAATCTCCCTATCCCATAACTATGTGCCAAAAATAGGACTTAGCTAGTGGATCCACTTAGAAGCTAAATATAATTAGTTCTACCTTCGACAAGTAAGAACGCCTTCTTTCGGTGTGGGGTTATATGACATAGGATTCCATGTAGCTCACATGGTCTATGTCGATTATGGCTAATATTCCCTAATAACAATAAGATAATGAATATGATAGGAACTATACTATGACTTCTTAATGGGTTTACTTGGTAGAAGTGGAGGTATGGGACTTCACTTTTACATTTCACAATGAGACTTATTAGGATGTTGTGGAATGGTTTCCTTATGGTATGATAAGATATGAATAGATGACTTTCCTTATGGTTAGTTCATGTACTTGTATAATTCCTCATTTATGACTATGGATTATGGTAAGCTTGAAGATTATGGAAATGAATATGTGGCTTCAAGAAATGCTTAGTAAGGTTGGTATTATGGGGTGCCAACCATACATTGCACAAGTGTTCTTAGAGGTTGCTAAGGTATTGATATTTCTATGTTATGAGTGTATTGTGACTATAGATTGTCTTCTATGTTTGAAAATGCATATTGGCTTTCCAAACTTAATGTATGAAAGTCCTCTAAATGCATGAATGTGTCCTAAATGAATTTAGTGAAGAATGTTGGCTTAAATACTTAAATGTAAAGATGCATGCTATACTTGGATTGTATTATGAGTAACTTCCTTGTCATGTCTATTATATATGAATGTACCTTGTCTATGGTGACTTCAAAGGAGTACTTAGTGTGAGTAGTAGTATGGGATGCTACTTGCACATTGCACATGTATGACTTAGAGTTGTCTTAGATGTTGGTCTTAATGTGATGGCGTGATTCATATAATGTTTATGTCTCTTAAATACTTTATTGTGTAAAGGTGGAAAGGATGAATGGTAAGTTCACTTTTGGGTGACCTTAAGGTGGTGCCTTATTGTGGGTGGTGGTATGGGACGCTACCCATACATTGCACAAGGCATAGCTTGAGGGTTACTTGAGGTGGAGGCTCAAGGTGAAGGTAAAGAGTTATATGTGATTTTGCTCAAATGTGAATTATGTGACTTTGTATGCTGGTTGTGACTTATATTTGCCTCTTGTATCAATGTTCTTGAAGTTTTACAAAAATGGCATAAAGCATGACTTTAATGTCCCTTTTTAAAGCATGTGTTTGCATGGTCATCATACTTAGTACATTTTTGTGTGCTAACCCATATTTTCTTGTTTTTACTACAAGTGTAGGTTCCGGCAAGTGATTTCTTTCTCTAGGGAAGCTTGGGATTAGAGTTCTCTCAAGACCTCTTTTGGTATGTCCTCATATGTCGAGGACAAGGATTTTATGTTTCTAGATTTTATGTTTAAGACTTTGTTAAGACTTCGATTGTAAAGGGTCATGACCCTATCTTCTTAAAGTTTGTTCAAGATGGCCATGTGAGACTTAGTATTCCGCTGCTCTATAAATGTCTTTTGATGTTGGATTTATTAAAGAAAAGTTATAAATTCCGCACTATTTCTATGTATCTAATGTTATGAATGCTAAGAGGCTTGTATTAGACCCTTCGGGGTTGAGTACGCCGTGTTACGACTAGGGGGTGCTCTCGGGTCGTGACAGTTTTTTTCTAAAGAACATATTTTTCAAAACATTAATTTTGATCAACCAAACATGAGAAATTTTGAATATAAAAAAAAAAAAAAAGATGTTTTTCTTTCCATACCATACACAAAAACTTTTCTTTAGTTGTTGTTGGTAATAGCGGTGTAAAGTTCAATTTATCAGTATAACATGAATTATTTTATCGAGTACTAACTACCTTCCATTAATACAATTACTACGCGATAATTATGTCAACCAACGTTTAGAGAAAAAATAATAAATATAAAAAATCATGCTTTAAAATTTTTGATTCTACAAAAGTTGAACCTCGATATTTTTATTCTCTAACTTTATTCACCGATAGGCCACATCAAACATATTATAAGTTTTTGTTCCAAGCCTCGCTATAAGTTTACTCATTTAGTTTTTGTATGAATTATCCTCATTATTTGACAATTAATTATAACTACCTCTAAATGAGTAAAATTGTTCTTTTTTACTACATGTTTGTATAATACATACACACATATATAGACGTCACACTAGTAAAGTAGTCCACTATAACCTTACAAATTTCTTTATAAGTACAATATTTTGTAAAATGTGTAATCTTGTGTAAGTAAATTTTGACTATAGAAATACTAACATGACACCATAACCACAAGAATTAGAAATAATCTCCCTACCGCACATAAACAAAACCTTCCACTTGTAACAAACATGTTTTATCTCTTTACTCTCATCCACATTCAATTAACATCAACTATAAACTAGGATAACTTCCCTCACTTTGCTACTGTCACTAACTAATAATTATTTATATATACCACCTCTCTTTTAGTACTCTTAGTGCAAAATGAGTGAAAATGGTGGATAACAATAACAATAATAATAGCCAAAAAAATGAACCATCAAGTCATGTTTTACTACTCTATTGTAGAATATGTAAGAGGGGATTTAATAGTGCTGGGGCACTAGGTGGCCACATGAGATCTCATGGAGCAGTAGGGGATAATAGTAGTAGTAATAGAAACTATGGAGAAGAAATTAGTGAACAAAAATATATGATGAATAATTTTAGAAGGGAAAAATTGGAGGGTCAAAAACACTCGTATAATCTTCGTACTAATTATAATCGATTAATGTTAGGGAATAATCGATCAACAAGTGATCATGATCGTGATCATGTAGATGTTGAAAAATCGGAGTATTATTATTATGGTCCCGATGTTAAGGATAAACAACATTGTTCAAGAGAAGAAGAAGAAGATCTCGCGAATTGTTTAGTTATGTTATCGAACAAATCTTATGATTTGTCCGATAATAATAACAAGGAGGCTAAAAACAAGGCCAAAGAAGTGGAAAAGGGAATGTTTCAATGTAAAGGATGTAAGAAAATTTTTAATTCTCACCAAGCTTTAGGGGGACATAGAGCGAGTCACAAGAAAGTTAAAGGGTGTTATGCTGCGAAACTCGATGACAACATTAAAGATGACGATGACAACAACAACAATAACAACGATGATGATAATGACATTGATGAAGACTCAATGATCTCTCCTAGTGATTTAATTTTGCATCAAGAATCTAACGATTTTCAATCTCAATCTCCAACATCATCAACCTCATTTTCAAGAAAGAGATCGAGGGTTCACCAATGCTCAATTTGCCATCGAGTCTTTTCATCTGGACAAGCCTTGGGTGGACACAAAAGGTGTCACTGGCTAACATCGAGTTTACCAGAGACTACCTTTATACCCACTTTTCAAGAAATCCAATATCACAACCAAGAACAAGTACTATACAACAAACCTTTATTTATCAACTCTCATCAACCACTAGATCTAAATTTTCCAGAACAACTAGGCAATCCAACTGAAGTTGGTTTGAAACTACACAATAATCCATTTGAACACGAAGGCCCAAGAAGCCAACTCCAGCTATGGACAGACGATACTAATCAAAATGACGAGTGCAAAGATTCTTTGGGAAGGGAGGAAAATAGAAAGGTGAAAGAAGCAAAATTGAGTAACCTTAAAGATGTGAATTTGGATAAAGGCTCTTCTTCTTGGTTACAAGTAGGGATTGGTCCAACTCCTGATATTTTAGCAACCCTATAAGGGTAATATTGAAGTGACAGTAAAATATTATACCTTTCTTCCCAATTTATACGACTAATATTGTGGGATGTTCCAATGTTTAAACATTTGCAATAATATTAATTAGTAGTCTATTTATTTTTCACTAGTTGCAAGTTGTAATTTGTCCAGTCCCTTAATATAGCAGCAACAACTCTTTGTACATATGGTTCTGTCGAGCTAATTCACCTAATTAATTAGTAATGCTTACAAAATATATCAAATATATTGGATAATCAGATGCTTAAGAAAGTGTTAATGTCCTACTTCTTGTTTCCTTTTAAACAAGTTATAAAACAGATTTGCAATTTCCTACATGAAAATTAACTTACTTTTGTTCAAAAGTTGCAATTAATTTTTTTTGGGAAAATGCATAAGTACCCCCCTAGCCTATGCCCCAAATCCCTGAGACACACCTAACCTTTACTAAGGTCCTATTACCCCCCCGAACTTATTTTTTAATTAATTTTCTACCCCTTTTCGGCCTACGTGGCACTAACATGATGAGTGTATTAAATCTCATTTCAAAAATAAAAGTTTTCCTAATATTTTAAAAGTTTGACACAAACTACTTAAATTTTTGTATCTTTCAATAAAGATTTTGACAACAAGAACCAAAGCACTATATTTTTCCCAAAAGGCTAACGTTTTGTTACGTAAAATAATACAAATAAAAATAAAAATAACTTAAACCCATTCCACAAATAGATCTCGATTATGTTCACCCTTGCCACGTACAAATCCATTGATCAAAATAATCACAAAGTTTGTGTTGGATGCTGCACTGACCTTGACGATTTTAATTAATGACCCCAATGTTATCACCATCGCTTGATTCCTTGCAAGACACCGACCAATCAGAAAATCCTCCAAGTACTCAACAAAGGAGTCTAGGCCAATCAGAAAATCCTCCAAATGTTCAACAAAGGGCTCCAGGGCCAATCAAAAAACCTTCCAATTATTTAACAATGGGCTACATCGTGTTGTGGAGTAGAAATTCAAAGAATTGAAAATTTCCTAAAGTTGAAGCCCTACAAGATGCATTCATTGAGTAGGGAGGAAAATTGAAAGACCAAAGAAGCAAAATTGAGTAACCTTAAAGATTAGATAAAGGCTCTTTGTTTTCTTGTTCCTAGAAACTTCTTCAGTTTGAAACTTAAAATCATTGACACAATACTTATTCATTGTCAGTACTTGAGATTCAGGTCCAAGTGCTACTTTTTTCACTAATTGCAAATGTTGGACACTTGAGTATTTATCGTAAACGGACACTTGAGTATTCATCGTAAACCTACATGATTGTTATTTCAAGTAATATAATTTAGTATAACATGAATATATTATTAAATACTTAGTGATTGCACACTTACATAGTTCCTCAGCCATTTGGAAAATTTTGTATAGTTGGCTTCATTACCCGGGCTTACCCCGTGTGTTTACGAACAAGCTGATTATTTTACATTCAAGTATTTCGTTAGTTAATGAACACTTATTAGTATGCAATTTGATAACATATTTTTAACACTTACTTGACATATGGTTGAATCTCTGGACAATTAAGCAAACAGCTGATTGCATTTCCATATCAGTGAAGCCTCGCTTTCCACGCTTTTTAGATCCTCGACCATTTTGATTAAAAAATTGATATCGCTGGAAATGAAGGATCAATAGTGCCTTCATCATTGCGATTGGGCATGTTTCTCCTACATGACACATCATCACCCAAGTAATAATAATAAAAATCACCAGTTTCTCTCCCAATATGACCTTAAACAACTGATCCTTCGATCTTTCCCCTTTGCTTAATTGTTTGCTTGGAATTGACAATTTTTCTACATGTATATATGTATATATATGTTAATAAAAGACTTG
>NW_006239525.1:82339-147075 GCF_000226075.1 Solanum tuberosum | reverse complement strand
TAGTTTCTTGGGTAATTATCGATGGGGGAGGGTTTTGATATGGGATTTATGGTGAAAGAAACCCTAATCTGGGTATAGGGATCAAGGGTTTGACCTAGGGTTGATATTATTGATTATAATCCGGGTAGTTAGGTCTTGTTATTGATCCTCAAATTTTTAACCCACTCACAAATTTCATGTTTTTCATCCAATGTGAATGAAAAGTTGGCTTTGGGCTTAACTATTTTACCATTTTGTAATTCCTGCAGCCATAAATCTTTTCTCCTACAATATTCCTTTATGTCCATTTTAGCTTTTGGATTGTCTTTTGTCTTACTTTTAACATTCATCACTGTGTTAAACAAATTGTCAAAATAATTTTTTTCAATGTGCATCAATCAAGATTATGTCGTAGCAGATTGTCCTTCCAATACGACAACTCTCAAAATATGCTTTGTTTGGTCCAATTATGTTCAACACCATATCCAGGTGAAGCTTCTGTAACTTTATGTAATTGAGAAACTCTCTCCCAAATTTGATGCTCTGTAAGTAATGGAGGTGGGGTCACTTTCAACCTTATTTTTCCTAAATGCATTTTTCATCTTTCTAAACTCATGGTCCATTGGCAAGAACTGACGATGACAATGAAACCATATATTTTTTCTGCCGTGCTTTAAAGTGAATGCCTTACTATTTTCCATGCAATATGGACATGCTAGCTTTCCAGCTGTCATCCAACCAGACAACATCCCGTATGCAGGAAAATCATTAATAGTCCACATTAAAGAAGCACGCATAACGAAATTCTACTTAGTTGATATATAATAAGTCAAAACGCCTTCAAACCACAATTGTTTGAGCTCATCTATCAATGGTTGTAGATAGACACCAATCAAACTTTTTGAATTATGGGGACTTGGAATAACACAACTTAGAAAGATGTAGGGACTAGTCATGCACATTTCAGGAGGAAGATTATACGGAGTAAGAAATATCGGCCAACATGAATAAGGCGAAGCAGCATTAGACAATGGTGTGAAGCCATCTGCACATAACCCCAATCTAACATTTCTTGTTTCACTAGCAAAATCAGGATATACATTATCAAAATGCTTTCATGCTTCACTGTCAGATGGTTAAGACAAGACACCCGGCGGCCTTCTATATTCACGATGCCATCTCATATGTGGGGTTGACCTCATTGATGCATACAACCTCTTTAACCTAGGAATAAGAGGTAGATAATGCATCACCTTAACTGGGACCATCTTTCCAGTCGGAGTCCTCTTATAACGAGCATGTCCACTAAACTTACAATTTTCTAATTCACTATCAGTCTTGTAAAACAACATGCAACCATTAACACAACAATGAATTCTATCATACGTCAATCCTAACTTGGCAACCAAACGCTTTGCCTGATAGAAGTTCTTAGGTATGTTAAACTCCGGATTAACTAGTTCACCCAAAAGATCAACCATTGAGTCCATAGCCGCATTAGGAACATTCCAATCTGATTTAAAATTATCTAACCGTAACTGACAAGGCAGAATACAGACTCCCTTGAGATAGTGGACGACTAGACTCTTCTAATTGATCATAGAAGCGTCTTGCTTCTTCATTAGGAGCTTCATCAAAATATTGTTCAGGTTCCATCTCACCTTGAACCCCGAAAGCATCATTGATCATTTCATGAACCCTATCATGTTCAACCCTATCTTGGTCAACTCTAATTTGGCCATGTGGTGCAAGCATATTATATTCATCCACATGCATCGAATTATAAAACATACCATCCAATCCATCTCTTTCTCCATGATCAATCCATACAAAAAATCTAGGCTTAAATTCATTACGGTACAAATGAACCATAATTGTATCTGGTTTAAAAAAATTTAAGCACTTGCATGCACTACAAGGACACCTAACCAATCCATTATTCTTGAAAATGTCAAGAGTCATTGTATGTTCAATAAATCTCTAACACCGTCAATAACCTCAGGTGTCAAACCAGCACCTGTTTCATAATGCATATTATACATCCACAAACGATGATCCATCTACAAAAATATAGATATTCAATTATATTAGTTCATAAATACTACATTTCATGATCTACAAAGTGCAAGCTTAATAATTCATAAATTTTAATAAAGTTTAAGATTTCAAATAATTGATTATATTAATTCTAATTAAGTTCAATTTATTATAAATTAAGTTCAAAGTTTCTAACTAATTAAGTTCAAGTTCTAATCAATTAAGGTCACCAAGAATTAGTTATATTCAAGTTCAAGTTTTAAATTCAAGTCCATATAAAAGTTATTAGTTATATATAAAGTTCAAATCCAATAATTTGTTATATTCAAGTTCTAAGTTCAATTAGTTCAAGTTCTAATTAAATTCAATAGTTATATTCATGTTTCATGTTCAAGTTCAAGTTCAAATTTTCAATTCAAGTTCATATCTAATCTATAAAATTAGTTATATATAAACTTCTAATCCAACAATTAATTATAGATCAAGTTCTAATTAAAAAAAAAAAACTATTCATGACATTCAAACAATCATCAATATATATTCATAACATTCAAACATTCATCATATAATACTCAAAACACTTCAATTACTAATCTAACTTCAAATTAACACTTTATACTAACTAACAATCAATCAAAATTTAAAAAATCCTAAATTCAAAAATCTTCAATTCAAAACCCTAATAATAATCTTAATTCAAAATCTTGAAAACCCAAACAAAAATCCTACTTCATTCACTAACTAACAATGCCCAATTCAAAATATGCCTAATTTTAAAAAAAAACCCTAAATTCAAAAATCTTCAATTCTCTATACCTAACTAACAATAATCAAATCAAATTAACAATTGATTAAACACAACCCAATAAACTAAAACAATAATATACTAACTAAAAAACAACTATAATCACAAGCATTGAAAAAAATCTAAAATTAGGAACTAACCTTAACAAAGAGGAGAGAAGCAGCAACGGGCGGCGGCGGCAATGGGTGGCGATTGGCAGGACGAGGGAAAGCTGGGGCAGCGTCTGGCGGCGGCAACTAGAGGCAGGGGCGGTGGCGACGGAATGTAGAGAGAAGGGAGAGAATAAGAGGGAAGAGAGAAGAAGAGAGAGAACAAAATGAAAATCTCGATCTGGTCAAAGATATTTTAAAAGAAGCGACGGACAGCGTCTCTTTGTCCGTCGCTTTTTTTAAAATAGTTGACCGAAATTTTGACAAAAAAAGCGACGGACTAAGAGATGTTGTTCGTCGCTTTTCTTAAATGTTTGACCAGACATTTTGACCAAAAAGCGACGGACTTTGAGATGTTGTCCATCGCTTCTTTAAAAATTTAATTAAATAATTAATTATTAATTTTATATATATATATATAGTTGGCGCAAAAATCCGCAAAAAAAAGCGACGGACTAAGCGATGTTGTCCGTCGCTTTTTAAAAAAAACTATTTTTATTAAAAAGCGACGGACAATGTGGCTAATGGCGTCGCTTTTTGGAGCGATGTCATCCGTCGCTTTTATGTCCGTCGTTTTTTAGTAGTGTATGTTAATGAAAAGTTCTATAATTCAAACTACTAATCCAAAGGAGGTGTATCTTCTAAATGCAGGGGCGTATTTAGAGGGGGTGTCGTGGGTTCACGTGAACCCATGCTCCCCTCTCTATATCATATATAATCGTGTTATATTTTTAAAAAATATTTAAATATAAATGTGTGAACCCACGTTTAAAGTATCATATAATAATACAATAATGATTGAGTGCACCTCTCTAAGTAAGGATAAAAATTTAAGTCTTATAACTATCTTGTCCTTTTGAGTAACACCTCCCCAAGTGGTTATCGATTATATTTTTGACGTTTCAAAATTTTCAAGTGCCTTACATTGGAAGTTCCTAAAAAACTTTGCACTATAAGATTTTTATATAATTAAATCAAATGTGTACATTAAAATTTAAAACTATTAGTATCATATATTTTGGACATATAATTTTTAAAATTTAATGATTCATATTAAGAACCTAAAAGTCAAACTTATCAAATTTATATTTAAGATGCATTTTTTCGTATTCGTGCACCCATCTTGACAAATTCCTGGATACGCCTCTGTCTAAATGGTGCAGTGGCTCAAGTTACTCATTTAGGATCTTGTGCTCTATCACTACTAGTGTGATTACCAATGTATTTCATATTCCCAAATTTAAGTACAATTTGTTGTCTGTGAGAAAACTAACCAAGGAGTTGGGCTGCTCAGTTACCTTCTTTTCACATTTTTGTGTTTTCTAGGAGCTTTACAGTGAGAAGGTGAAGGAAATTGGCAGGGAAGAAGGAGGATTGTACTTGCTGCTGAAACACTTAACAATAAAAAAAGAGAATCAGTCTTTATTTGTTGCAAAGGATAAGCAGATGGAAATCAAGCAATCATGTCAGATGTTGAGCTTTGGCATAAGAGATAATATGGACATATATCTTCTAGTTACTTAGCAAGTTGTTTGCTATGAATAAAGATGAAATGTGTAGAGTGGCGAAATGTACAGTTTGTCCCTATGCAGAACAAACAAGATTACCATTTCCTTCTTGTAGTATCAAAAGTGTAAACAACTTTGAGTTGGTACATTTAGCTTAATTGCCGCTAAATATGTATTTTTAGCTCAAATAAGCACTATTTATATATGTCCTTAAAGCCTTTAGTCACATTGGTTCTAATGGCGCTTAACTAATGTTGGTAAAGACTTTAGCACTCTTTATTAATGTCTATATTTATTACCGCTAAAAAATTGTTTTTGTTGTAGTGAGAAACTCATTGGAATTGCCGGAAAGAAGAGGCCTACTAACGACCCAAAATAGTACTCCCTCCGTTTCACATTAATTGAATTGTTGAGACATTTTTCATTTTTCAAATTAACTTAATTGTTCAATTTTCAAGACAACTTTTAGAATGTTCTTCCAATTTTACCCTTCATTAGTTAGTATTAGAATTAGTTAATTAATGTTTAGTTATTTTAATCATAAATTTGACACTAATTAATAAGGTTTAAAATGGAAAGTTATGCCTAATTTATGTCCTAATCTTCTTTTGTTAAAGGGTGTGAAACAACTCAACAATTCAATTAATTTAAAACAAAGGGAGTAATACTTATGGATAAAATATACTGAAATGACAAATTTGTCACTGTTAAGTTCTGAAACATATTAATTCACCCTCAAAATTTTAAACATAATTATCAGTGTAATATACCGAGTACTATGTATATCAGGTTTGATAAAATAAATTTCTCAGATTAATTTTAGTTGAGCATTACATAACTTAATTAACCCTTGATCTCCTTTTAATAAGGCATATCATGAGTTGCTTAGTAGAATGTATAAAAATATTAGTGTTGAATATGATGTATTAGTAATATTGATCATAATAATAATAATAATAATAATAATAATAATAACAGTTATGTTGAAATTATTATCCAGAACCAATGTTTTAAAAGACTCTGTTGGAACTCGCCTCGGGACTCGCCCTGGGGCGGGGCTCTAGCAAAACCCCCGAGACTCAAGTGTGGGGCTTAGTTCTATAAGACTTACGCCCCAAGGGCCCGACTGTACGCCCTAAGCACGCCCAACGCCCAACGCCCAACGCTCGGGGTTCGCCTAACAGATCTTGCACAAATTATGTATTAAAATCTTTAGTTAACTTGTTAACCCTCATAATTCTTGAATAAATGAATGAAAATTAATAATTTTTTAATCTATAGAGATAAGAAGAATGAGAGTAACTCAAATTACAAGTTGTAGTATCGTATCTTTACTATTTCGTAACACTGTGAAGGTGATTATATATTACGTAACATTTCTTTTAAAAATACGTAGCATAATTTTATTTTTTCACTTATGATTGGTCTTCATGGTTTTGTCATATGTCTCAAAATTATCATATTTTATTTAGCTATTTGAAAGTAATTTTATTTATATTCATGATGGAGTGATGTTTTTATTATAATATCAGTAAGTTTTATTAATTATTTTCTTTTAGGGTGGTAAATTGTATAGTATGATAGATTTTTTTTAGGCAAAATGATCTGATGGACCCTTATACTTGTATGCATTTGTATTGTGAACCCTTCTACTTAATCATTTGTCAACTGAACTCTTAAACTCAATCAAAATAAGCATTTTAAACCCCTCCAATCTTGTGTGTAGCTCACTCTCCTTTACATAAATGACATGTCATATCCACATTAGATATATTAATGCCATGTCATAATTATTTTTAAAATTATTAATCAAAATTGTTTAATTAAAGGTAAAATAATAAAAATTTAATTATATTCTTTAAAGTAAAAGCCATTACATTTTCTTCCATTCCCACTGGTTCACGTGAACCAGGCTGTCGCCATTTTTGCCGGCGAAGCCACTCAACCGCCATGATTAGATCATCGCACCCTCACCCACCTCGTTCTCATCTCCACTGACCAGCCGCACTCTCTCTCTCCCTACACTGCGTATCAGTAGTGCCCGGCGAGCACCACCAGCGCCGCTCTCTCCCTCCATTAGTGATTAATGGACTCAAGGAGGTACCCAAGATCATCTAAATAGATGAAAATAGATTGTGAAAAAGAAAGAAAAAGGGATTGGGCAGGGGATGGATATGGCTGAAAAGGAGGTTTTTTTTTTCTGCATAAAATCACCAAACATTACCAAATTCTTCAATATTTACATTAACAATTCAGATCATTCATAATCAAAATCTAAGATTCATCAATCGGATTCTCTTCCGGTTCATCAAAATTAGGGTCATTTGCATCAACAACAACAACATCAGCTTCTTCTTTCTTAGAAGAATAACTTCCGTCGCCGGCCCAAGTAAACTTTCCACCATGGCCGCCTTTCTTCAGAGATCCACTTATTTCGGGGGCATCTTGGCTTGATTTGGGGATAATTTTGGAACTTTTTGATGTATTCTTCATAGTGACTTTTTTTCAGTGGGTCAATGGTGAAGAAGAAGGGTTTCAATTTTCTTTTTTTATGTTTATTATTTTACTCTTTTAATTTAAATATTTTTAAAATTTAAATATGATGTTCACTTGCCTTAATATGCGTGTGGTCTCACTCTCTTGCCAACTCAACCATATTAATGCCATATAAGCATGGTCAATGGTCAGAGGGGTTTGATATATTGTGTTTTATCAAGTATAAGGGTTCAGATGACAAAGGGTTAAATAGAAGGGTTCACAATACAAACGGATACAAGTATAGGTATCCACCAGACCATTTTGTCTTTTTTTTTTATAGAAATAATGATTCTTTTATTATTAGAAAGCTAAGATGTTAGATTATTTATACTTGTATAATCATGTTAGAAGTTTTATTTTCTTTGAGTTTCTTTAATCATGTTTGTAATTATTTCAAACTATTGATGTATTTTTATAATTTTGGATTATTATATCATTATACTCTATTGTAAATTAAAAAATTTAAGATCCATAGGACTTACGCCCCACGTCTCAAGGCTTACGCCTCGCCCTATACTAAGTAAAACGCCTCGCCTCACGCCCCCGCCTTTTAAAAGATTGTCCAGAACCATAATCACCACTATATTTAATTACTATAATCAATTGTCACCATCATTAGGCACTAGCTACCATTTATAATCACCATCAATAATCATTACGAGATGATGCATCTTATTATTTTGTAATTATCAAAACCAACCTTGAACAGACTAGTGAACAATTAGAACTTAGAAGGCCATAACATAAAACGTATACCGATATAGACGAACATAACAATTAACATATTGAAAAATGATATTAAAGTCAAAAATTAATATTGCTAATATATGTGAATTGACATAAGAGGGCAATGAGTAGAACATACCTGAATAAGGAAATTTGAGAATGAAAAATATCAAAGAAAAGGAGTAAAACATACTTACTTGACTACATTAGTAATGGCATCAAAATACATGAATCAACTCCAGTTCCTTAATTACACCAAACTTCTAAAGTTAATTACACCCAATTAGGAATGATGACAGTAAAATTAAAATACCACCATGAAAATTACTCCCTCTGTCCAACAATAGTTGTCCACCATTGAAACAATACATAATAGGGGTAATATTACTATTTTATCCTTTGACTTTATTAAACTTAATGATTTGAGAAATGTGTTAGATGATAAATAATATGTAATAGCAAGGGTAAGATAGACACAAAAGGTAAATTATCTCTTGATTTTCTAAACTAGACAAGTATTGTTGGACAACTATTTTTAGTTGGAGAACTTTCGCATATAGCCACTCAAAAATAGCTTAATTATGCTCCATAGCTATAGTTTGTTAATTACGATTCGTAGTTACATGTTATAGGGAAGAGAGTGGCGAGTGAGATTCAGAGAGGGAGGAGAGAGGCGAGCGAGAGAGAGCAGAGAGTGGGAGAGAGGTGAATTGTATATGTATATCGATTAGATAATTGTATATATGTAATTGGTATACATATGTATTTGTATATCTTGCGAGCGAGATTGGAAGAGGGAGGAGAGAGGCGAGCGAGAGAGGACAATAATTGTATAATTCACATCTCATTTGTATAATCCATGGGTATGTTTGTATAATTCACGTGTTTTTTTTATTATTGAGTAATATAAAGTCTGAAATTATACAAATATGATAAAACTCGAAATAACGAATTGATACAAACATAAACATATGAACTTTAAACAATTATACAAATTATATTATATAAATTACATTATACAAAATCCAAAAACTACATGTTTATACAAACTTTAAAAAGTTATACACAAAAAGATTGAATGTATATGGTGTTAAAACTGAAAAAATCAAAGGAAATCATCGCCATATACAAATACAAACCATCGTATACAAATCAAACGAAGAATTGGTAGTTGTGAATTATACAAGTGTGGTGAATTATACAAACGTGGCTAATTATACAAACTCAAAGTCATCCCACGTAATTAATGGTTAATGTTAGTCGCGAGTGGTAATTATAGCAAACTATAGCTACGATGACTAATTAAGTAGTATAAGTTTATTTAATCGTGTAGTTTTCCCTTTTTAGTATAGTTAACAACAATTATTGGATGGAGAGATCAATATATATAAAAGTCTTAGAATATTACAAGTATCTCTCACCCATACCATAAGTGTGAATATTTCTAAAGTTAAAAGGCAAATCAACTCCCAAAACATGGTAACAACTCCATTACTTTGGATAATATTCAACTTTTGATTTATAATATTAGCCAATTGCCAAGAGGTGCATTAGGATTTTTTTTTAATTATTTTTTTCTTTTATAGAATTCAAGTTCATAATGTGAGGCTACGATATGATAAAGCCAATTTTTTGTTAGCTAGAGTTATATTTCATTGTAGTTGGAGAGTATGTGAAATAGGAAAATCATTTCACTTGTTAAAAATAAAATAGGAAAATTATTTCACTTTTTAAAATAAAATTTATATATTTGGTATCACAACTTGCTCTGTTTAAAAATAAGTTATTTTTCATATTTTTATTTTGCTTCACATAATCAAAAAGATATTAATAATATTTTTTTAATTTCACTTTTATTAAATAAAGAGAATCATATATAACTAAGAAATTGCTAAAGATCTATTGATATTATACGTACTAATAAATTTGTTATTATGTTAGTAGTAAATTTGACCATAATTTGCGTGCTTAGTAAAACATATCACTTCGTTCTAAAATAATTTTTAAATTTTAATCAAGAAATAGAAATAAAAAGAAGAAACAATAAATTATGTCTGACCAAAGATGGTAAATTTACATATAGACGAGATTATGTTTGATATTGTTGTTCATCATGTATTCCTAAGATACTTAGAACAAAACTTTGAAGAACTTTGTAAGAAACAATAAAGTTTAAAGAGTATTTTCAAACTAGAAAATTAAAACTAGTAGAGAAGACAGAATCAGAAACAGATTAGAAACAATATAAAAATATTTTTCTCAAAGAAAGAAAATCGAGCCCACTGAATGCACAGTGTCCCCTTAAGGAAATTATTCCCCTCAAGTACCCGAGGTTAATGGAATATATCCTCCCAGGATAGAACGATCTTACTCACCGATGTATTGGCGTAAGCGAACCACTCAACGGCGGTAAGGTACACTTAGAATACTAGATTTAGTAGTAGTAGAAGAAGTCCAGAAAAATTAGTCTTACTAAAATGAGAGGAAATCCCTCAATTTATAGAAAACAAAGGGTAGTGTGAAAAGGTTCTTATTGTGCCTTACCGGAAAGGTCACAAACCTTTGGAAAAGTCACAATCTTTTGGAAAGCTCACAACCTTTCATAAAAGTCACAACTTTTCATAAAAGTCACAGCTTTTTATAAAAGTCACAACTCTTCATAAAAGTCACAATTTTTCATAAAAGTCACAACTCTTCATAAAAGTCGCAACTCTTCATTTTCCATTCACACCTTTTAAAACCCAACAATTCCCCGCATGAATGGGGAATGACTCCAAGACAAAGAAACGTACAAGTATATGTACTTTACAAGCAAGAATTGCATCTGGATAAGTAGGTTTCCCCTTGGACTTTCCGTAGTGAAAATATGTCAGATATACTCAGTCAATCGCTAGATGCAATATATTTGAATCGTCGAGCTTTGTGTATACCTAGACAACCATATGTCACACAATTAATCCTTTACCTTTTATGGTTCTTACGGTTGTGTTCGTTTCAGCCAAAAACACCTCCTGATTTCATGAGTGTATAGAGAATAGGCTTTTGACAAAAATTCTCTTTGAAGCGGCTTACACTTCATACTCACATAGGTGATTTCTAACCGTGTCATCGCGTAGATACACTATTTGGTCAAATCTGCCGAACTTAGCAAATCATTAAAAACTTTAAGCTTTATTAACTCATTAACAAGCCTTAATGTTTTAACCTCATTCCTGAACATTGTCTTTATCATGAGAATGGATTGAGTTGATTGACAATGTCGAACCGTTAGTCACAACTTTGTTTTTCTCCTTGAATCTAGCTCTTGGGATCTCCAGTCTGCTAGATAGAGTTACCGCCATGATGACTTGTCCTAAGCCGTAAACTCATTCCTTTTAGATGATCTTTCAACTTTCTCTCTAGTTAGGCCTTTTTGTAAGTGGATCCGACACATTATCCTTTGACTTTACATAGTCAATTGTGATAATTCCACTAGAGATT
The DNA here is from genome assembly GCF_000226075.1 of Solanum tuberosum. Lineage (NCBI taxonomy): Eukaryota > Viridiplantae > Streptophyta > Magnoliopsida > Solanales > Solanaceae > Solanum > Solanum tuberosum. The sequence goes on along the minus strand of NW_006239525.1, from coordinate 135,853 downwards.
AGTTATTTTCTAACGGTATTATGTCTATCTCTTATATGATGAAACTTTTGTTATACATCATGCTCCATGCCCTACCTATTACATTTTGACTATCAAAGTGTATGCATACTGATGCCAAAGGTTTGGACAAAAAAGAATATCTATCAAGAAATTTCAGAGTCTTTTAACTTATTCACCGGCCTTATCTAGAGCACCTAGCTCAGAGACCATTGTAGAGCTAGCGATACATGTCTTTTTGGAACATTTCCAAGAGACTGCTCCTCCACCAAGAGTAAATACATATCCACTCATAGATTTTACTTCATTTGATCTCGGTGATCCAATTTGCATCACTATATCCTTTCAATACTGCTGGATATTATTATAATGCAAGACATAGTTTTGAGTATGTTTTAAATACCCCAAAACTCTTTTCATTGTCATCCCACGAGTTTGATTGGGATTATTGATGAACCGACTCAGTTTACTAATAGCACATACTATATCTGATCGCACACACTTCTTGATATACATCATACTTCCCAATACTCTAGCACAATCCAATTGTGAGTCACTTCCACCTTCACTCATTTGTAATGCAAAGCTCACATTTATTGGAGTCTTGACAATATTGAAATCCAAATATTTGAACTAGTCAAGTACCTTTTCGATGCAATGAGACCGTGACAATGCTAAACATTATGAAGTTCTAAGGATTCTTAAACCTAAGATCGCATCAGCAACTCCAAGATCTTTCATATCAAACTTGCTTTCTAGCATACGTTTAGTAGCATTTATGTCATTAGTGTCTCTACTGATGATCAACATGTCATCAATATACGAACAAACAATGACCTAGTATGCATATTGATGCCAACGGTTTGGACAAAAAAGAATATCTATCAAGAAATTCCGGAATCTTTCAACTTATTCACCGGCCTTATCTAGAGCACCTAGCTCAGAGATCATTGTAGATCTAGCGATACATGTCTTTTTGGAACATTTCCAAGAGACTGCTCCTCCACCAAGAGTAAATACATATCCACTCGTGAATTTTACTTCATTTGATCTCGGTGATCCAATTTGCATCACGATATCCTTTCAATACTATTGGATATTATTATAATGCAAGACATAGTTTTGAGCATGTTTTAAATACCCCAAAACTCTTTTCATTGCCATCCCATGAGTTTGATTGGGATTACTCGTGAACCGACTCAGTTTACTAATAGCACATACTATATTTGATCGCGTATACTTCTTGATATACATCATACTTCCCAATACGCTAGCACAATCCAATTGTGAGTCACTTTCACCTTCACTCATTTGTAATGCAAAGCTCACATTTATTAGAGTCTTGACAATATTGAAATTCAAATATTTGAACTAGTCAAGTACCTTTTCAATGCAATGAGACCGTGACAATGCTAAATATTATGGAGTTCTAAGGATTCTTATACCTAAGATCGCATCAGCAATTCCAAGATCTTTCATATCAAACTTGTTTTCTAGCATAAGTTTAGTAGCATTTATGTCATCAGTGTCTCTACTGATGATCAACATGTCATCAATATACAAATAAACAATGACCTTGTGATTTTAATGTAAACACATTTATCACTTCCATCATTCTTAAATCCATTTGCCTACATGGTTTGGTCAAATTTCTTATGTCATTGTTTGGGTGGTTGTTTTAGTCCATGAATTGACATAACAAGTTCACACACTTTCTTTTCTTTACCAGGAACCACAAAACTCTCGGGTTGTTCCACGTAAATTTCTTCTTCCAATTCTCCATTTAAGAGAGTTGTTTTTACATTCATTTGATGAATTTGAAGGTCATATACCGCAACTAATAATATTAACATCCGAATGAATGTAATTCTAGTAACTGATGAGTATATATCGACAAGATCAAGACCTTGTTTTTGTGTAAAACCTTTGACAAAAAGTCTTGCTTTATATTTGTCAACAGTTCCATCGACTTTCATTTTCCTTCTGAAGATTCACTTTGAACCCATAGGTTTATTTTCTGGAGGAAGATCAATTAACTTCCAATAAGGTTGCTCAAGATTGCATCAATCTCACTATTGACACCATCTTTCCAAAAGGATGAGTCTACAGAATACACAAGAAATGTTACAAAATCATATTCGAAGGAAGTAGATGTCCTTTGACATTTACTACGCATCTGAATCTCTTTATTAAGTACATTCTCTTTTTTTCCTTTCCAAGGTCTTTTAGATCCTTCACTAGACTACTCAAGTCTAATTTTACAGTCCACAATCATAGGTCCTATTTTAATCCTTTTAGGAATAGGAACTTGGACTTTGGCTAGACACCCCCACACTTTGAAATATTTCAAGTTGGATTTCCTTCCTTTCCATTTCTCATATGGAATAGATTGTGTCCTGAACAAATAAAATTGCTTTCTTTCTGAAAAGACAAAACTTTTTGTTTCTCCCTTTTGCAGTAAGGATAGTTCCTCTACACAAGTTTTGTGGTAAACCTGAACTTATAAGTAATGCAGTCATCATGTTCTTCAAAGTTTGATTTTATTTTTCATTCTGCAATTCCATTAGATTTAGGTGAATAGGACAGTAGTTTGATGGATAAATACATTTTCCAAACATATTTCTGCAAAAGGAGATTTATATTCTCCCTCCCTATCACTTCTTATCTTTTCCCAACTGATTTTCAACTTTAATATCATATTGTCTAGACATTTCTATTGCTTCATCCTTACCATTCAGCAAATAGACATAGTCATTTCTAATGCAATTGTCAATGAAAGTTATGAGACACTTTTTCTCACCACGAGATGGTGTTGACTTCATATCACAAATGTCAGTGTAAATCAACTCTAAGGGATTAGAATTCATTTCAACAGATTTATAAGAATGCTCAGCATACTTAGATTCCACACAAACATGACATTTTTTATTTATTGCACTCAAAGTTAGACAAAACTTCTAAGTTGATCAGTTTTCCTTACAAGGTTTTGTAATTGACATGCCTCAAGTGTTCATGTCACAAACAGTTTGAATCAAGCAAGTAAGAACAAATAAAAATATTGAGTTTGAAAAGCTCTCCTCGAGATAGCTTATTCTCACAAATATTTTGTTCCAATTTCTTACAATTTTGTGTAATACAAACATTGTTTAGAGTCATCACCTTGTCAAATGTACTTTTCGGAAGGACCTTTTCATAACTTTCAATTTGATTGTAATAGAACTACCCATGAACAAAGTTTCATCAGGTCCAATAAAGGCAATATAGTCCAAATGCTTCTTTTACAAACATAACAAATGATTATTCACCAATATTCATGTCTATACAAATAGCTATATTTAATAGACATATATACTCATGAAAAATCACAACATTTTAAGTGACACTTTTTCATAAAATAACTCAATCATTTTGAACAAGTATACATATAATTTGGTAGTTTCATACTAGTCATACCATATACTAGTAAAAGAGAAACTCAACTATCACAATATCAAATCTACTCCAAGAATTTTGTGGGTCTAACATAATACAAAAGTATCATCGAATTTCATATCTTGTGCTCCAAATTTAAATTAGACACTAAGTCTAATTTTATCTTTGTCATAAGCATAGAACCCCCCACATTTTAAATATGATCTCAAAAATATTTTTCAAGTATTGAAAATAGTTTTTCCACATATTTTTTTCTCATGCTATCAAACTGTCATTGGCAACATGAAACCTCTTTTGAAAATATTATTCTACAAAAGAATTATAGTGCTTCAATTCTCTTTGACAATCTTTACACAATGTCGAAGTTCATTCCATAGAGGCACAAAATCACAAACTCTAAGTCACTGGTATTTTTCCTCTATCACAAATAGACATACCACTTAGTATTTAGAATAAAGACAAAAAAATTTGTACAATTTGTTTCTATATAACAGTGAAGTTTATAGAAAGTCAAAAGTACAACATTGACGTATTATGTGAAGTTTTCATATTCTTCAAACCAATTGCATAGTCTAATTTATCCAACGTAGAAAACTACAAAAATTTTTAGTCTACAAAAATCATACACAATCAAATTTCACATGGAGTACAAAACTACAAAAGTTTTTTTTTTAGTCTCCAAACAGAATTAAACATATTCTTAGATTATCACATAGATATGCTTTTCTTTTCTAATAACCTTCCAACTATTACATTTTGACATACTATTTTATCAAAAAAAATGTGCATCTCTTATTCTGCAAACTAAAGAATTTTAAAGGCAACACCTTTTGCCAAGGAAAATTCATTTAAAAATCATATGGTTTGCAGATCTTTTTCCAAAGACATACATGATAACTATCAAAACTGTTAACTTTTAGAAACTATTTTCCTCCTTAGATAAATAATAAGAAGGTTACCTGGTGTAATCTTTAACTGAAATACCACCAATTCTTCTAGTACATTCTCACTTCGACCTTGCTAAACAAAGCACCGAATTCTGGAGAAGTAATGTCATTAATCTTCTACTTCCATGATCTGTTTCTCTCAATCAGTAGAATACAATGAATACCAACAGTATAATAATTTCCTTAAGATTGTTGTTCATCTTGTATTCCTAAGATACTTAGAACAAAACTTTGAAGAACTTGGTAAGAAACAACAAAGTTTAAAGAGTATTTTCAAACTAGAAAATTAAAACTAGTAGAGAAGATAGAATCAGAAACATATTAGAAATAATATAAGAATATTTTTCTCAAAGAAAGAAAATTGAGTCCACTAAATGCACAGTGTCCCCTTAAGGAAATTATTCCCCTCAAGTACCCGAGGTTAATGGAATATATCCTCCCAGGATAAAACGATCTTACTCACCGGTGTATCGGTACCTAAAACCACGGTGTAAGCGAACCACTCAACGGCAGTAAAATACACTTAGAATACTAGATTTAGTAGTAGTAGAAGAAGTCCAGAAAAATTAGTTTTACTAAAATGAGAGGAAATCCCTCAATTTATAGAAAACAAAGGGTAGTGTGAAAAGGTTTTATTGTGCCTTACCGGAAAGGTCACAAACCTTTGGAAAAGTCACAATCTTTCGGAAAGGTCACAACCTTTCATAAAAAGTCACAACTTTTCATAAAAGTCACAACTCTTCATAAAAAGTCGCAATTTTTCATAAAAGTCACAACTCTTCATAAAAATCGCAACTCTTAATTTTTTATTCACACCTTTTAAAACCCAACAGATATTCCAACAAGGGTTTCATTAGTCAGGTCTCTATTGCGATTAAGTGTGTTTCTAAATTGTGTTGCTTACTTATGTGTGAATTCCCATTCATTGAAGCACATAATTATCAAAAAGGTTTGTCGTCAAATTATCTACTTGCCAATCTCAAAGAGATGCGTTATAGCGTTTGGATATAGTGTATTATTTTTCTACGATTTCATTTGTTTGGGTAACATCTAATAAATTTTTGTGTATGTATATTTTTTTTTATCTACTTTAATTTATTTAAGTGAATGTCAAGCACAAAATTTTCAACTTCAAAAGAGACCGTTAGTGGCAATAAATTTTTCTTTTAGCAGTAATATTTATTGTCGTAAAAACATTTAATGATATTGAATTAATGTTATTGCGTTTAAAGTAACTAAAACATTTACTGACATTTATATAGACTGATATGTTTTAAATATCCATATTTATTATTGTCTCTAAATATAATATAGCAACAAAAGTTATACAATTGCCATTAAATAATTACTGCAAAAGTCTTTATTTGTTCGTGGTGTGAACTTAACACTTGTCAAGAACCTCACGGTGCATATGAACGCATAAATTGTTTTAAATTGTTTTTCCTTAGATATATAAAACAATGAACAATTTTTGCGTTCTAATTGAAAACGATATGCTTTACTCCCTCTATCTCAAAATATGTATTACTTTAGCTCATTTGTTGGCTACGATATATTCGAGAGAAGAAAGAGCTGGGCTAGAAGGAAATTGATTGACCTTTGTGGTGACCGGTGAAGCATGCATGTTTAAATTATTAAACAATGTAGTTGTTGTATTGCTTTAGTTGACATTTATTCAACATATCGTCCAGACTACACTTTGTGGAATTTTACTCAGTATGTTATTGTATTCGACATCGGGTAATTAATGTGTGTTACAGTATGGCCTTTTGATGCAATGGAAGACAAAAATATTGTTTCATGGACTTCTACAATCATGGGATTTGTCTTCCAAGCGCTTGAATTTTTTCAGCATATGGTAAACATGGAATTTAATCCCAATGAAGTGATAAATCTAGAAAAGCATTTGTTTTAGATCCCAAAAATGATTTTATTTTCACTTAAAATAATATTGAAGATAGATAGTCCCCTAAGGGCCGTTTGGTAGATGACTAGAGTTATGCAGATATTAGTATTGGAGAGATTAGTTATGAGTGATTTTATGTATTATTTTATGCATCCTTAGTTATGCATGAATTAGTTATACACATATTAGTTATTCCACAGTCTATCATTGCATAAAAAATAAAGGAAAAATTACGCGGATAAACAAGCATATATTAGTTAATTAGCTAATATAGATATAGTTTGAATTAATTACTACTCGAAGCTTAATTTTAGTTGTAATAACATTGCATCTTCTCTTTTATACATATACAAATACAAATTATACATATATACGTGCACGCATATATATATGTATGCTAGAGGAAATGGGCCCGTGACACTGGCCCAATATTATAAGAAATTGAAATTGTTAGTATATTTTATTTAAAACAATTTATTTTTCAAATAAAAATGAATAGCCATTAATATTCTAACTAAAGTCTAAACTCTTAATTATTTAAGGAATATAGCAAGATGGAGATATTTTTCAACCTTATCATTGAAAAATTGAATTTATTATCCTTTTCATGTAATTTTATATGATATTATTTTTTAAAATAAAATCATTATATATGTTTTAATAATTTAAATTATTTTTAAAAAAAAATTATCATTTAACTTTAAAGATTTTATTTTATCAAATCTTGTACATTGAAACATATAGTAATGAAGTCGACTTAATAAATATTTCTTTCAATTTCGTTTTACTTAGTCCATATTGACTTGACATAAGTCATAAGAAAAAAATTTATTAGAAATTTATTTATTATATATTAATTTTATTAATTATGCATTGAAAATTAAATTTGACTATTCATATTTTATATAGTTACTTAATCATAAATATTAGGGAAAAAATTCTCTTAATTTGCTAAATATATAATTTGGTATAAGAACCAAATTAAAAATATATAATATTTATTTAATTTTAATTAATATAAATTATCATTTTTTTAAATGACCTGATTATATTAAATTTAAGGAATACTAAATTTAACCAGTGATAATAATCTGAGTTTTCAAATGGAAGGTATAATGAAGAAATTATTTACTTTTCACATGATTCAAATGAGAAATTATATGGAAGACATGACAAAAATAAGAAGAAGAAAGAGTTTAGCGCAATATATAATTTAATTGAAAAGAGTGGTTTTTTTAAAAAAAATTGTTGATACAGTCCACATGACAAAGCAGAAATAACAATATTTTTCAAGCAAGCTGATATTACAAAATATTTTAAAGCCTATAATACCCATAATCTTTTTATTTAATGGCGAAGAACTGTCATGTTGAAATTGTTAATTATATTTCAAAATTTTGAATTAACTATTAGTATTTCATATAATTACCTGAAAATAATTAATTTTCTTAATTTGTCACAATAAGCAAGTGAAATAAAAAAATATTTTTAATATAAGAACTAATAACATGTATTACTTTATTTATTTATTCGTTTTTACTTATCTTATTTGCACACCAATTAAGAAAATAATAATTAATTTGACCATTTACCACACTATTTTTATTAATAGATCTTTAATACTCCCTCTGTCCCTAATTATTTGTTCACTTTTGAAATGACACACCTATTAAGAAAATAATTAATGATACCGTGAGTTTACCATTTTACCCATATTAATTATGAAGTAGATGAATTAAAAACTTAATATTTTCAAGAAGTTCAACATTTTTCAAAGTAATTAATTGAGGGTATAATAGATAAAAAAAATTGTCCTTTCTTGATTTGTCAAAATGGACAAGTAATTAGGGACAACTAAAAAAGGAAAAATGGACAAGTAATTAGGGACAGAGGTTGTAGTGTTAGATCTTGAAAAATAATTTGAGAAATAATAAGTAATTAATGCTAAAAGAAAAATGTGGATTAAAAAAATCATATTTCCTAATATATGAAAATTAATAGATAAAAATAAAAACTTGTTCTTAAATAACAGACAAATAAAATTAAATAAGGAAAATATTTATTTATGACAGGAAAAAAGCAATAAGTACTTAATTAATATTCACGAGGACCCACGTCTAATGACATTAATGACAAACAAAAAAGTGGGACCCATCATATTCTTTAATGGCAGGCGTGGTTTGTAAATAAACAGAAAATGATGGACTTTTTAAAGAGCTTTTGCTAAGGTCCAAATAACAAAGCAAGAAGTATAACTTTTCCAAGCAAGTTTATTTTGCAATTTTGTTGTGAAAACTTTAACACCCTAACACTTTGATTTAATGCCAGAAAACTAACATGTTGAAACTAAGGCTGGCAACGGAACCGGGAGGTACCGGTACCGATTTCGGTCCGTTCCGGTTCGTTACCAGTTCCGTCTCGGTTCCGGATAGTACCGGTTCAATTCGGTATTGTGCCGGTCCGGGAGGGGTAACGGGACAGAAACCGGGATTTACCGGTCCATCCCGGTCCGGTTAGTCCAGGTTCCGGTCCGGTTCGTTCAGTTTTTGTTTTTTTTTTTTTAATCTGAAATTTCAAATTTTAGCCGTTGAGAGCCGTTGGGCAACGGTTTTGGGCCCACCAACGGCTCTTTCACCCCCCCATAACTCCCCTTTTACACCTCCCTACCCCCCAAACTTTTTTTAATACCCCAATCTTCTTAAAACTACATTTTCATCTTTTTTTTAACTATAAATACCCTTAATCTTTCATTCTTTTCACTCACAAAAATATCTTCTACTCTCTACTCTCTAAATTCTCTTATTCTAGTTAAAATTACGAATTTGGTCTTTGGAAATTGGAACTTCAAAATTCAACTTTCAATTTTTGCCTTCCGGTCATACACGTCTACTTTTTTAAGTAGACGTTTGGTACATTCGTTCCAACTCACTTTTCATTTAGTTATTTATTTGTTTACATTTAATTATTTATTTTGTGAGTAATTAATCTCTAGTCTCTACTTATTTAGTTGTTTATTTGTTTAAAACTTTGCTAATCATTTTCGTATTATATATAATTTACTACTTTTTATATTTGAATATGGATTTCGGAAAAAACATTATTGAAAAGGGTAAAACAACCATAGTTAATTCGTTCACTAATTTATCTAGCTCAAAATCCAAGAAAAATAAAAAAACCGGTAGTACTTCTCAATCTAAAATTAAAAAATCTTCTCAATTAAGATTAAATACGGATGATTATACGCATGTTGATGAAACTGTTTTTAATATTGATAGTAATAGTGGATTAGATCCTTATCATGAACATTTACAAAGATTGTTTGGTAATTTTGATGAGGAATTACCTGAAGATGATGAACATGATGATGTTAATGCTTATGTTGATAGTTTTGATAATAATGTTGATGAATATGATGATGATGAAACTGAGCCACCGTCGGCTACTAGTCCCACTCCCAATCCCTCTTCCCCGGCTCCCGCTCCCTTTCATCATCCTGCTCCCGTTCCCCCCGTGCATCCTAGGACTAAGGTAGAACGCGCCAAAAAATCAGTTGTTTGGCAATTTATGACTCAGAATGAAGATAAAACACAAGCTATTTGTAATAAATGTAAACATAGAATGAATCATAAAACTGTAGGAAAACAGGGTGGGACGGGACATTTGAGTAATTATTTAATGTCATGTTGTAAAAATGAATGTTCGCATGCTAAAGTTGTAGCCAAAGCTAAAAAGAATGGCACCACTCTTCCTGAAAATGTAGGAGTAGAGGGCTCTAATATGGTCCAAACACAATTAAATCCTTCTAATGTTTCTGGTTCTAGTATACAACGGTCATATAGTAGAGAAAAAGATCTTGAAGAATTAGCTAAAATGATTGTTGTTATGAGTTTGCCATTTAGTTTTGCTGAAAATCCCGGTTTTATTCATTATATTCAAATTGTGTATAATCCACATTTTAAAGGTTTTACTAGAAATACAATTAAAAAGGCTATTTTTGATTATCAAGCTCAACATTTTCAATATCTTCGTTGTTTATTTTATTATAACAATTGTAAAATAGCTATTACTACTGATATGGGCCGTAGTGTAAATGGTAATGATTATTTCACTATTACTGCGCATTGGATTGATGAAAATTGGACTTTGCAAAAAAGAATTTTAGGTTATAAATGTTGTGAAATGCATAAAACCGGTAGTTATATAGCTCAAACAATTATAGATATTTTGCAAAACTATGGAATTTGTGATAAAATAAGTAGTGTCACATTAGATAATGCTTCTAATAATAGAACTGCTGTTGAAATACTAAAACCGTCTCTTTGCCATATTTATATTGATGGTTTTCATATTAGGTGTGCTGCACACATATATAATTTGATTGTTAGAGATGGTATAGCAATATATGATGATGGTTGCACAAAAGTTGAAACTGCATGTCATTTTATTTTTAAATGTCAAGTTAAGTCTAGACGTAGAGATTTTGAAAATCGTTGTCGTGAATTTAATCTTCCACCTAGAAAAATTCCAAAATCAGTGTGTACTAGATGGAATTCTTTATTTGAAATGCTTCAAGTTGCTTATAAATATAGGAAACCTTTACAAATGGTTTGGAATGCTCATAATTCAAATATGCCATATAGACTTGACGATAATGATTGGAATGACATAAAAGAACTTATAGAATTCTTAAAAGTTTTTTATTTAACTACAAAAAAAATATCTGCACTTTATTATCCAACTATTTGCTCTGTTTTACCTAATATTTGTGCTATTTCTAATAAATTTTATAAATTCAAAAATAAACCAAGATTTGAAGCATCTGTTAAGAAAATGATTGAAAAATTTAAAAAATATTTTATTCCTATTCCTCAAATTTATTTAACTGCTTGTTTGTTAAACCCACATTACAAAGATGAAGGTGCATCACGAATGGTTGATAAAATATATTTTAATTTGGGTATTGATAGTGAAGATGATGAAACACCTAGTTGTCAAGATGTTAAAGATAGTATAAAAATTGAAGCTAGAAATTTGTACGACTTGTATAATTCTGATATAAGGAATGTAGTACATAACGAAGAGCCTCAAAGTTCTAGGAGTAGATATAATAATGAAGATGATATTGATGATATGATAGATGGTATTATTGAACTTTCTCATAATGATAGAAATGATTTTGATGCATATATTAATCAAAATACAGAACCTACTACTATTGATCTTCTAGAATGGTGGAGCAATCGCGGCAAAGGATTTCCAAAACTACAACCGGTCGCTCGAGATGTGTTAGCTATTCAAGCATCTTCAGTAGCTTCGGAAGGCGCTTTTAGTGCAGCAAGATTTCAAATTGGAGAGCATAGATATTCATTAGCAGCAGATAGCTTGGAGATATCCGTACTATTTAGAGATTGGATTAATGGCGAGAGAAGGAGTTATGGTCGTCCACCTCTACCGACCAAATTTGAAAATGACGTTGATGAAATAATGCAAGATTTTAGTGATGACGGCATTGATGCAATGGAAGAACTACCTAATCAACCAATTCCAGAGCATGTTACTAGAGAAATGTTAAATGATTTAAAAAAAGATTTCCTTGGTAGCATGAACTATTAAATTTAAATGTCTATTAGTATGAGTATAATAATTCGAGGTCTAATTCAAACAGAACCCTTCCTAGAAGGTGGCTGTGTAGATTAGATTTTTTAATACTCTACTAATATTTTGTAACTCAACTTGTACTATTTAATTAATATTAATAAAAGTATAGGCTATTCGCCTTAATTATTTTTTATTATTGTCTTCAAAAGTTCAAATTTAACTTTTAAAGTGTGAAATTTAAACTTTTATAGTTTTATAGTTTTAAACTTTTAAAGTTTGAATTTAAATTTTCAAACTTTTAAAATTTAAAGTGTGAAATTTAAATTTTATAGTTTTATAGTTTTAAAGTTTATAATTTAAATTTAAATTTTCAAACTTTTAAAGTGTGAAATTTAAACTTTTATAGTTTTATAGTTTTAAACTTTTAAAGTTTGAATTTAAATTTTCAAACTTTTAAAATTTAAAGTGTGAAATTTAAATTTTATAGTTTTATAGTTTTAAAGTTTATAATTTAAATTTAAATTTTCAAACTTTTAAAGTGTGAAATTTAAACTTTTATAGTTTTATAGTTTTAAACTTTTAAAGTTTGAATTTAAATTTTCAAACTTTTAAAATTTAAAGTGTGAAATTTAAATTTTATAGTTTTATAGTTTTAAAGTTTATAATTTAAATTTAAATTTTCAAACTTTTAAAGTGTGAAATTTAAACTTTTATAGTTTTATAGTTTTAAACTTTTAAAGTTTGAATTTAAATTTTCAAACTTTTAAAATTTAAAGTGTGAAATTTAAATTTTATAGTTTTATAGTTTAGTCCGTCCCCGTTCCAGTTCGGTTCCGGCCCATGGTGCCCGGTTCCGGTCCGTCCCGGTCCGGTAGTCCTGATTCCGATCTCGTTGCCAGCCATAGTTGAAACCAGTGCTTCTATATAATATAATAAGAAATATATATATATATATATTTACACAAAAAAAAAATTATGACAGATATACAAATACAATTAGGGAAATTTACCTAAATACACAACTTATTTTATTATTTTCTCTAAAATTCCCTATCATTTTAAAAAAAAATCTCTACTTTAAGCTATGTAGCAGTCGGATACATCACTTTATGTGATGTATCGGGAAGTACGCAATGTATTGGAACGTTAATCTATGTGATGTATCAATCGGATATATCACTTTGAGCAATGTATCGATCGAATACATTACTTACGCGATGTATCGGGACATTGAGGGATATATCTGAAATCGAGATGCGATGTATCATGGTGTTTTGGGATATATCCAGATTCCACCAAATTTAAGGGATTTTTGTAATTTGGTAAAGAGTAGGGATATGATGTAATTATCTCTTAACACTATGAGATTTGTGTAAAATTTACATAAAATTTGCCTCTCTCGCTCACCTATCTCCTCTCTCTCCCAATCTCGCTCCCAGATAAATAAATACATATGTATATTAGTTACATATATACAATTATCTGGCAGATATACAAATACAATTAGCCTCTCTCCACTCTTTGCCCTATCTCACTTGCCTTTCTCCTCTCTCTCCTAATCTCGCTCGTCTCTCTCCTTCATCTCTAAATCTTGTGTCACGACCCAGACCGTCGTGATTGGCAACCACACTAACCCTCCGGTGGGAGAACCATTACTACAACCCAGACTAAACAACTCAACAAAAAACTAAGGCATTTAAAGATACGGAAGCAGGTTTAAATGTCTAAGAAAAGGAAAATATAGAGTTCCCATAAACTCCAACAAAAGTCTAACAACCAAATGAGGAAATAATGCCTAGAACCTGAAAGTCAACGTACCAAAACTCTAACAAGGATCATAAGTCTAAAGGAAATGGGTACAACCCAATTAAACATAAGAAAACCTAAAGTACTAGTCTAAGTCTGAAGATGACATAAACAAAAAGAGAACAAATGGAAGCCCGGAGGAACTGGCTCACCCTTGAATTCGAGTAGATCATTGGTTTTCTAAACGAGGTCTGTCAGTAGCCGTCTGAAGATGCCCTGTACTCAACAAAGAAAGAGCAAGTGCAGTATCAATACACAACCACAGTGTACTGGTAGGATCACGCGGTTATCCCAATAGGCGAAACATATATAAGTCATTACACAATAATAATACACATGCATGCACCAAACATATACAATATCAATTATCACTTATAAACAATGTGCAATTTCACAATCTTAAGATATACAATTACGCCAAGTCATTGGTCCTCTCACGGAACTCATACTCAAACTGTTAGTGTATCGGTATGTGGTACCTGATCCAAGTTAGTGTGCCGGATGTGATACACGATCCCATATATGCGCCGGAACGTGCCACCCGATCCAAGTTAGTGTGTTGAAAAGTAACACCCGATCCATTCAACAAGCCACAATCACAATCACAATGTACATTCTCATAATCATACAATCAAGTCATGATTCATGGCATACAATTATTCAATCATCCTCATTTACGATTAGTGTGATCAATAATGCAACATTCACATACATATATGCATTATAATGAAGTAATTACAAATATATATCACACCAACATGAAATCACAACCATCACCTACCTCGAACAAAACTTGAATCCCCTAAGAAACTTGATTCTTCCCTTTTCGGATTCTTTCCGCTTGTTCTTGGTCTACAAACAATCAATATAACGCGAGGATCAATAACAAGACCTAATTACCCGGATTATAACCAATAAGAACAACCCTAAGCCAAACTCATGATCCCAATATACAAATTAGGGCTTTTTCCACCATCCAAATAACTCCAAAACCCTTCCCCACCAATAATTACCTATGAATTTACATTCTACGGATCGAAAAACGGATTCGGGGAGTGAAAATCTTACCTTTAGCCTCAAGAATGGTGAAAACCAATCAAGAACACACCTGGGATCGTCTCCTAGCTCTCAAGAACGAAACTTGCAGAAAATAACGATTTTGGGGTTTATTTTCGACTTAATTCGCGATTGGCCTGCTATGGCGGTCCCCATCCCGCCTTGGCGGCTTGCACGGAACCAGTGAGTTGATTTAAGAGTTTCAAGCCCCCATTTCACAACTCACCTTCATCCCATGACACTCAGAAAATACCCTTTTTCACGCTAAGATCAGTTTCAGGAGTTCTACTTGCCCAAATTCAATTCCATAAAGTCGTACGGATTTCTTAATGTCTTAGTTATCTACTCATATGAACAAATTCATAATTAGATCTCCCATTTGTTGCCAGATTTCCCTAGACCTCACTTACTTCGATTTCGTCCAAATCTGGACTAGGTTGGGAAATTTCAAGTTACTATCAAAAAGTTTTCTGGCACAATAATTTTCCCTGTTGGCTTTTCTATAACGACGGGAACAGATCGTTACATCTTGCTCGCCAGATATACAAATATATATGTATACCAGTTACATATATACAATTATTTAACAGATATACATATACAATTCGACAAATATACATACACAATTCGCGTCTCTCCACTCTCTCGTTCGCCTTTCTCTTCCCTCTCCCAATCTCGCTCGCCTCTCTTTTCCCTCTAGCATGTAGCTACGAATCGTAATTAACAAAATATAGTTATGGAGCATAATTAAGTTACTTTTGAGTGGCTATGTGCGAAAATTCCCCAAAAATAAATAAATTCCCTCATAACTATTTATTCCCATGTTGAATTCTTGGCCAATTATTATTATTATTTTCTTAGTCACGCTATACTTGGTCAGGGGTCGTCCAAGAAACATTTACCTGGTCAATTTTGCATGTTACAAAGCAAACGAGGCGGATATGATGAGCAAACAACAACTCTTAGACATAATGTCATCAACTTTTAATGACGAGGCTATACATTTACAGAAGAAAGTATTGGAGAGAAGTGGTTATAGTGACAAAACGTTTATTCCTGAAGGTATCAGAAGGTTACCTGAAAAGTTGTTGACGTTTGAAGAGTAAAAGAAGGAAACAGAAAAAGTCATGTTTGGAGCCATAGACGATTTATTGGTGAAAACAAAAGCGAAGGCTCGTGAAATTGTGATAGTTATAGTGAATATTGGCATATCATCCATGATAGTTAACCATTACAATCTTGGATCGAATGTTCTCACTTACAATATTAGCGGCATGGGTTGCAGTGCTGGACTCATTTCTATAGACCTTGCAAACCAGCTTTTGCAGTGCAGGTTAGTAAGACATTTATCACTCCATCCGTTCCATTTTATGTATATTCTTTTATTCTAATTTGTTATTTGTGTATTGAATTTCTAGTTTGTTTCAACTAACTATCGGGAGATTGAAAAACCACATAATTTACTTACCGCTTCCTTGAGAAATAGAAGAATATAACTAGAATGACCAGGGGCGGAGCCACGTAGGCTCCAGGGTGTCCAATTGGACACCCTTCGTCGAAAAATTATACTATAAATACACGTAAAATTTTTGACTTTATATTGGTATATATAGAATTTGGACCCCCTGAAATAACAAAGTGATGGGCAGTGGAGTTGGCTAATAGCCTGTGCAATCCTACTTTTTTGTCCCAGTTCGATTCCCCGCAGGGCTGTTTTCTTTTTCTGTAATTATTTTGACTTCTTGAATTCAATTAAGTAAATAAACATGCGTAATTTTAACATAAAAGTTCAATAGCTTGGTGGTTTATAGTATCATGAAGGTCTCCAAGACCCAAGTTTGAATCCCTCCTCTACTAACTATTTTTTTTCAATTAAAATTAAATCATTTTAATACATTTTCCTTGTAGAATAATATTTCCTTGAATTTAATAATTTTTCTTGTGGATTTTTTTCAATTAAAATTGAATTATTTCCTTAAATTTTAATACATTTTCCTTGTAGAATAAGATTTCCTTGAATTTAATACTTTTTCTTGTGGATTTTTTTCAATTAAAATTGAATTATTTCCTTAAATTTTAATACATTTTCCTTATGGAATAAGATTTCCTTAAATTTTAATACTTTTCCCTTATGGAATAAGGTTTTCTTTCTCTATAAATAGAAGACTCATTTACCCAAATATCACAATATTATTAAGAATAGAATCTCAATAATTCTCTCTCTATTTTTTCTTCTCGTTCTCTTATTTTATAACAAAAACAAAAAACTTAATATTTTAGTTTCAAGTTTCAATAGACATGACGAATTATTATAATAGAGTACCAAAAAAAAGTTCGACTTCTCTAAGTCAACCAAATAAAGAAACAACCGTAGATCAATTAGAGATGTTGTCACATTCTTCTCAAAAACAAAGCATTGATTTAAATACTCTAAAAATGACTTGCAAAATCGAATGGATGATGAGTTTTTAGACGGTTGTATAGTGCCTTATGTAGAAAAGAAAGTATTTCGTACTATTTCTAATGAGTCTATTATAAAAACGTTTTAGGATATGAAACCTCGTCGAGTACAATTGTAATAATATATTTAAATTATGTTTTCAATAGTAGTTTATTTTCTTTATGTTAGTTTTGAATTATACACTTGTAATTTTATTTAAAATATTCCTATATTTAATTAAATATTGCTTAACTTGATTATTTGTTTTGGTAATTTAAATCGTCGTTTTTTAAAAAAAAAAATTACTATTAAAAGTTTGGACACCCCTCATTAAATTCCTGGCTATGCCACTGAGAATGACTTGACAATTTTTTAATACTAAGTGGCAAAACTTGCGATGAAAAAAGAGCCGGTAGCATTATAGCAGTTCTTGCCTGTATATATGATCGTAGAGTCGGATTTAACAGCGAATAAATTTGCTTCAAACTTGTAGCTAAAATAAGCACATTTTTACTCCCAATTTTCTCGATCGAAAGCTAAATGTGTCAAACCATCTAAGTAAAGTCTTATTTTCTTTTTATCAAAGATAAGCTTAAGCCATCTAGGATAATTAAAATGGAGGGAGTAGTATCTTATCACTAACCACTCTCAGGATTCAGAACTAAGAAGGAATATTTTTTTTATTATGCATGTTATATGTATAATTTTTTGATACTGGATAACAGGACCATTAGGGAAAAAAACTCACACACCCTTTTTCTAACCAATAAATAAATAAAAATAATATATATACATATATATCCACTACTAAAATAATCAAACACGTCTCGGTTGACATGTGTGCTTCCCCGAAATAAAAGTTGAGTTCAAGGATAATTTAGTCATTTAGATTTATTGCAGTTGTTTGTAAATTAGGACTCTCAAAATATCACATGTGCCACATATATTATTTAAAAAGTACATTTAAAATATTATAAGAATAATTAACAACAAATTTATAAAATTAAAATAAATAAAATAATATACATCGGACCCGAACTTGTCCGTACTTTTGTTTCTAGAATATATATATATATATATATATACACATAATCTCTTTTAAAATCGAAAATCAAAATTATCGAACTGCATCTGCATGCCCGCCCCTACTTTCTGTGTGTGTGTATATATATTTATATACTGAAAGTAGGGGCGGGCATGCAGATGAAGTTCGATAATTTTGATTTTTAATTTTAAAAAAGATTATATTGTTATCATACGTTTTAAAACTACAACAAGTAGTGAAATGTGGCATCTTAATTTTGTAATTCCTAACTAAGAAAATGTTGGGAAAATATGGAGTAGTATTATATACTCCCTCTGTCCCTAATTACTTATCCACTTTTAAATTGACACCTATTAAGAAAACAATGATTGACATAGTGAGTTTATCATTTTACCCTTATTAATTATGAAGTGAATGAATTAAAAACTTAAAATTTTCAAGAAGTTCTACCTTGTTCAGAGTAATTAATCGAGGGTATAATAGGTAAAAAAATTATCTTTTCTTGATTAGCTTTACAGGATCTGTGACCTGGAGGTAGTCCACCCAGTCATGGATCTAGCAAACTCAGCATCCTTAAGCTAGCGGTAGTCCGCCTGCGAAAGAATCGAAATACACAAGAATTTTGGCATAGTTTCTGTCACGACCCGAGTCTACACCCTGGATGTGACCGACACTCAAGAACCATTGTTGGTCCCCAAGTTAACCCTCACCATGGCTGACTACAAGCGGAAGATTAACTTAAGCATTCAAAAGCTTAAAACTGAAATAAAAGTTCATAAAACTGAAAGATAAAACTTTAACTCAAATGAAATACTATGAATATTAAAATAATATTCAACTCGCCATAAAATAGGCAACTTAAGTCTTTAAAACATTTAATAAAATAAATGATACAGACTTCTTAACTATACTGACTATCTATGAAGCCTCTAACTGATAAATATGGAAGTCGGGACAAGACCCACGACATCCTGACAAAACTGAAAAGTAAATGAAATCCTCCGAAAATAAGGAGGCTCACCATAGCTAACTCGAACTCTCGGATGTATCAACGAAGCTCTTGTTGATGATCCTGAATACCTGTGTCTGCATCATGAGAAGATGCAGGCCAAATGGCTCAGTACATGGAATGTACGAGCATGTAAGAGGAATTCTAAAGCATAAACATAAGCTTGAAACTTGATAAAACAGGAAACATACTTACCTATTCTCAAACTTACACAACTCAAGGAGTACTCAAGGATATTCAAAACTACTCAACTTACTCAACTCAGAAGTACTCAAGGATAAGATACTCAACTCAAAGATATGATATTTGACTCTGGGTACTCAACTCAACATGACTGAACTCATTTCAATATAAAGCAATTTAAAACAAGTGCAATATAAAGAAACAAACTGTTTAAAAACATAGTTGTCAACTCTGTGTGTATGCAAGGATACACCATAACTCTGAAATGTATGTAAAAATACAAATAACTGTGTATATAAAAATACAATAACTTTTGTGGGAGTTTCTCTAACCGACAACCATCACTTAAGAGCTATAGTGATGATACAGCACTTTACCTCGCGCTGCCAAGGACCATCCTATACCTTTCCATCGGTATAGGACCTTACTTAACTTTGTGGATCCACTAGCTTAACTTAAGTGATCATCTAAAAAGTATGACCCATTATATCCCATGTTGGCCACATGGTTCTTATGGAGATTTGAGTTAATATAAACTCGCATCCCCAATTCGGTGCTCAATACTACTCCCAAAAATATACTTTAGCTCATATGTGTTTTAAACACCTCTTTCTTCAGTTTGAGATAATTGCTCAAAGCTTAGCCCAAAGGCTCTTTTGGAATCGATGTTCCCTTTATTGAAAACTACCCCAAAGACTCTCTTGAAATCATCTTCCCTTTTCTTGCTCAAATGTGTAAAAACATTTATAAACTCTTAGGGAATACTTAGTTCCCTTATAACTTTTGAGAAATGAATTCAACTCTTTACTCTTTGCTTAACTTGAAACTTTCAGTCTTAAAACGAAGTTAAAACGTTTATACAAGACTTTACTCTTACTCTTTACTTAACTTCAAAGCTTGAGTCTTAAAACAAAGTTAAAACATTTGTAAAAGACTCCTTAAAATATGGTTCATGCCAAATTAGGGACATGAA
Source organism: Solanum tuberosum (assembly GCF_000226075.1). Lineage (NCBI taxonomy): Eukaryota > Viridiplantae > Streptophyta > Magnoliopsida > Solanales > Solanaceae > Solanum > Solanum tuberosum. Next base: position 115,461 of record NW_006239525.1, on the reverse strand, counting down.
TGACTAAATGCAAGGTTTTCAATAACCATAGATAGAACTCAATACTTGGAACTTAAGAACTTCAATGATACTACTCATTTAAAGAATGCTCAACTCAAAGGGTTCATGCGGAATTATAAGTATGAACTTCTTAACTCAAGAACTCAAAGATACTTCTCAAAAGGGTTTAGGAATTCAACACTTAAAGGCTTAAAACTTGAAGATACCACTTCTCTGAAAGAGGCTCAACTTACGAAGTTCATGCGGAATTATGGGCATGAAACAACTCGACTCGATGGTCTACATAACAACATGGACTCATGTATATGACTCTTCTCATTCTCTTACTTACTTTCTCAAAACTTAGTTCAAATCTATAGTTAATCTCAAAGGATTCACAATTGAACTCAAAGACTTACTTGAACTTTACTCTTAACTCTCTCTTGAATGTGAATTATGAATTCAAGAGTTTTGGTTCATGATATGAAGGATCTCATGATGACAAAGTAGATTCATGAATACATTCTCCTCATCCTCATTCTCACTTGCTTGAGTCTTGAAAGAAGTTACTAGTAATTGTAGAAGACTCCTCAAAGACTCTAAGGGACCTTGTCAAAGGTTTGAAAGAACTCTCAAACTTGACTCTCAACTCTACCTTGAATTTGATTTATGAATTCAAGGTTATGATCATGTTAGGAATGATTTTAGGTTTTTAGAAGTAGCTTAGAGTAATTAGAATCGAAAAGGAGTGAAAGTGCACTTTAAACGAACTCAAACGAGGCAACCGACGACAAACTGGGTGGGGCAGGCGACCCTGGCGTTATGGGTGGCATGGGGCACCAGCCCCTACACTTCAGAGATGGGTTTAGGGCGCTCTGGCAGGCGCATCGCGCCAGGCTTCGAACCCAGAAAATTCAGCAAGTTTCTTTTCTCGTTTTCTCAGCGTTTTTCGCCTAGAATCGAATGGTTTCTTCCCCAATCACTTAGAATTGATTACTTAACATAAGTACACTATAATCTATTCAATACATCCCTTAAAACACTCACTTTGATCTCAAGAAATCATCCAAAACCCAACACAACAAGATTTAGAATGAACTTCAAGAACACCTATCAAGAACTCATCAAGAACTCAAATCTTTCAACTTCAAGAATGAAATTTGCGCTGAAAATAACATGTTTGGCGTGTGGGTGAACAAACCCAACACTATGGAAGCTTACATACCTCTTAGGTATTAAACCCATGGTGAAAATCCGCAACAAGATGCAAAAATCTCGACAAACGCTTGATCCTCTTCTCTTTTCTCCTCTTTTCTCTTCTTGAACTCTCAACTAAAACCCTAGGCTAATTTTAGGATTATAAAACTAAACCTAATAGGATTAGACCCTTAAAACATTACTACCTAATAGGATTATACCCTTAAAATATTACTAAAAATGAATTAAATCTGATTGGGTAAGGAAAAGACCAAAATACCCCTCTCTATTTTCGGCTAACTTTCCTTAACTAGACAGCCTATCTTCAAAAGGCCATATCTCACTAATACGAACTCGAAACTTAGCAAACTCGGCGGCGTTGGAAAGATAATTCAAAGGTCTTTCCTACAGTATCTGGTAGCACACCTAACTCATCCTGAGCTAGGAGTTATGATCGTTTGAAGTCAACCATGAATTAAATCTGATTGGGTAAGGAAAAGACCAAAATACCCCTCTAAAATCCGGTTTTGACTTTCCTTATCTAGACAACTCAACTTCGAATAGACATATCTCCCTGATACGAACTCAAAACTGAGCAAACTCAGTGGCATTGGAAAAATTATTCAAAGATGTTCGTTAAGGTATCTGGTAGCACACCTAAATCATCATGAGATAGGAGTTATGGCCGTTTGAAGTCGACCCAAAACTCATACTTAAGCATAACTTGCAAAATTTCAGATTTTGCTATTTCCAATTTAATTCTTTTTGAAACTCAAGGTGCTACATAGTGACCTTAACACTAAAGAAATTTTAAACTCCTTGGTAAAATCTCACTCACTACGAAGAACGGTTTGAGTCTTAGTTCAAAAAAAATTCTGGGGTGTTACAGTTTCTCGGACTGCATGGTGATATTTTTACCTGAGCAAAGGGTCTGTCAAGAATCTAATACATACATCTTATTGAGCCCATGTGTCTGACAGTTCTAACCGGGTATAAAGCGCTCTACTTTAAACTCCTTTTCGGGTTGAGAACCTTGGCTGGCCAGACGGAGCCACTAAGGCAAAGCAAATAAGAGTAGTACTAGATCCGACTATACCTCGATCTCAGAACCAAGTTGATAATCCATACTAAAATTTCTTTATATTTAAACAAAGCTTAGATCCGTTCATGGTCTATATAGGAGAAAAGTTAGCTATTCAACATAGATATGAAATCTTTAGCCGGACATAGTCCTAGCTAAGAGAGACAGCACTAAAAGAAAAGAAAAGAAAATACCTTTTAAGGACGGTTGTAACCAACACCCAAGTCTGTAGAACTGACCGATTTTATTTATATTTCAGGTATCAAAACAGTACTAAGAGAGATGTCTTTACAAAAGATTTACAATGAAAAAAGAGAAAGTGATTATGATTTTTACTGAAGCCTTTCTCTCAAAGAAAGCTAAGGCTTATATAGACAAAAAAAAAAAAAACATAAGGAATTCTATGTACAGTAAAGGGGTCCCACTATCTGGGTCCCTAAACAGTTTATCTACTGTTAAAGAACAGTGTTTCTACTGTTGAGTGGGCTCTGGCAACAGTGTATCTCCTGTTGAGTGGGCTCGTCTTCACATGGCTATGTTTCTTCATTTATGTTGCTTTTCCATGTCTTTCATCCATGGCTTTCACTTGCTGAAGGAAATCTTCCGCATCTCGTAACTTGATAGTGGTTAGCATCTTGGTCGGTTTTCGCTTGCTGCGATTCTCCGGCAGTATCAACACCTGTTTCGCTTCTCATTGAAGTATCAGATTTATCTATCTGAGTGATTCTAAATAGTCTTGAATCATTTTTTTGTTGTCTCCTTCTTGAAAGGAGATTCGCCTAGCGATATGTCGTACGGAGGTATCGTTAATGACTATTTTTTGTGGGATTTGATTATATTCCTTAATTTTTTCGCTAATGGAGTCTAGAAGTTCTTGACCGATTAATTGTTTGGTCTTGGGATCTTGTTTCATAAGCTTATCCCAAAAATTATTGTAATAAGTTCGGTAAAGACAAGGAATATCTTCCTCCGTGAATCCTATTTCAGGAGTCCATTTGTGAATCCATAGAATCGAGAATTCTATAAAAAAAAAATAGATCTGGTCTATTTTTTCCAACCAGCAGATATGATCTGCATGATATAATCTGTTTAAATTCGGCAATACTTTAGTCCATTCTTTATATAAATTTAGGAATGGTTTCGGTAGAATTTAAATTGTCGAACCGTGGTATGATCACCAATTTATGAACCAATTAGGAATTGGCTATGCAAAAATCTTTGCACACACTTTTATGAAACAAGTGTGTTTATGCTTATCATTATTGTAATAAAACACTTTATCAAATGCTTGGTTGTAATCCCAATAGGTAAAACTCATCCTGGTGTTGTTAAGGTTTATCTGCCTCTCTTTTATAGTAGACATACCCCAATCTTCAACAGATATGATCTGTTTAATAATGATTTTGGAAAAGTTATAACTTTTCTCATGAGGGTTATGACCCATGCCTGAAAAGTGCTGAAACTCTGCACTCACTGAACTTATTAAGATTTCTTCGTAATACGATCGAGTTTTGTATGACTCACCCGGATAGTATAATCCATTGATCAAGTACCTTTGAAATATCTTCCAAGGTTCATCTTTTCTCTGAAGGTCAGAGTTTTCTAAAAGAAATATCATTTCTTTTTTCTGCAATTTTTCAAAGTATCCTCTTTTGTGATGGAAGCAAAAAAATTCTTTTGCTTTTGACCTTAGCTTCCAGGTAGGCTTGCATATGAGCATATAATGGACTATCTTTTAAAATATCTTCTAAATTAACCATTTGTTTCTAACTGGATGAATACTCCTCATAGTTAGTCTTTTTGTTGATCAACGTTCTTTTTCCCAATTGTATAACTGGGCAATTTGATGAGGATCTGTATGACGATCCTTGTGATGAACTGGCTATGGCTCCGTATGACGGTCCTCTTCCTGGGGCTGATCTACCTCTTCCTCTTCCTTTAATGTGAATCCATGGTAGATCCATCCTGCGGACATAACATCCTTTCGTCATTATTCAGAGAAATAATCTGTCAGATATCATCTGAGTAATATTCTACAAGAATATGAGAGAAATCTTCATTTAAAATACTATCAATAATCTTTGTAATGATAAGATCTTTCAGATATCTGGGTAAAGATGTGAGAACCCTCAGTAAAGTAACGAAGTTTCATTATCAAGAAAGGTCTGAAAAAACATGATTATTGAATGTATTCCCTGGATAAGAAATCTGATAATGAGTTATCAACTCCCTTTTTATATTGAATTTCAAAGTCAAAAGGGACTAATTGTGCGTGCCACCTTGCAAATATTAATTTCGAAGCGTCATGCTTGAAATCTTTATTGAACATGAATTTAACCGATTGAGCGTCAGACTTTATCAAAAACTTTTGGTTGTATAAATTGTCCTAAAATTTTAAAATGCATTTAACGATAGTCAGCATTTCATGAGCCACCGTTGCGTACTTCTTCTGAGCCTCATTCCATTTTCCAGAATGAAACCTAATCAGATATTCATTTTTATCATGGGGATTAATCTGTTTAAGAATCCCTCCATAACCAATATTAGACGCATCCGTCTCAATAATCTTTTGTCAAGCAGGGTTGGTGAGGGTTAAGCATGGTAGTGATTGCACTCGTGACTTGATTTCTTTGACCAAGTTAGTATGACTGTCATTCCAAGGAGACTTATAATCTTTCTTCAACCTGTCATATAATAAGGCCAAATCTCGAGAAAGATTTTTATAGAACGGGGAAATGTAGTTTAAACTTCCCAAAAATCTCTGCAATTGGGTCATGTCGGTAACAACATCAGGAAATTTTGAGGCAAAGTCAATAGCTCTTTGAATAGGAGTGACCTTTACTTGACAAATTTGATGTCCTAGAAATCAAACATCTGTTTGAAATAAACTTTTTTTTGGTTTTGAAATAACCAAACCGTTTTGTATTACAATTTTCTTTAAAATATCAAGATGCTTGATATGCATTTCAATTTTTTTAGAAACACTAGAATGTCATCTATATAGACAATAATAAAATCCATATAAGGGTTGAAAACATCATTCATAATTTTCTGAAATTCAGATGGAGCGTTTTTCAAACGAAAAGGCATGACATTCCATTCGTATTGTCCAAACGGGACATTGAAAGTTGTTCTATAAGAATGCTCTTTAAAGATTTGTATTTGCCAATAACCTGATTTTAAATCAAATTTTGAAAATATATTGGCATCATATAATCTTGACAGTTAATCTCTTTTATTTGGAATAGGATACCTAATCCATTTTAAAAACTTGTTCAACGGTTTATAATTAATAACCAATCTAGGGACTCCTCGTTCTCTTTTAACAGCGTTATTAACATAAAAGGTTGCGCATGACCAAGGAGACTTGGAAGGTTTAATCAAACCCTTTTATAAGAGATTATCAATCTCAGTTTTGTAAAATTCTACTAACTCAGCGTTCAGTTGGCAGAGCCGAGATTTAGTAGGGATATCATCCTCAGAGAAACCTTCTTCGTATGGAAGAGTTACAATGTGTTTTTTTCGATTCCAAAAAGCACTGGGTTGATCTGCACATATATCAACGGCGATCCGCTCAGAAATCAATTTGATTTTTTCCTGTACTTTAGCAGATTTCAAAGAGTCAAATATATTCATGCTGAACAATTCCATTTGTAAGGAATCCATATGATTTTGCTTCATATTAATTAAAGCATTAATATCCCTGGTTACCGGATCTGTAACAAAAGAATAGGTTATCTCATTATCTTTGTAAGTGACGGAAAAACCTTTTGAGTCAATACCTGTGAAAGGATAAATCGCATTTATAAGGGGTACCAAGTATAATTGGAGGGTTTAATTGATTTTTAACCGAAAAGAAGAAATGAGGAATGCAGACTTTATTCTAACAAATTTTTGCATTAGGCAATTTATATTTTATATCTAAAGCATGTCCTGATGCAGACTTAACTAAATGAGTAGTTTTTTGAAAATATTTTGTGGGCACTAAGCCTTCCTGAATACAACTAACATCTGCACCGCTATCAATCATGTCAATGATTGTAGTTGAAAAACTACTATCAATCAAAATAGTACATTTAACATACCATTTATAAGCAGTAACAATTTGCATCATTCCCAAAAACATATCTTGTTTGAGGTCAGGACTAACAGGCTCTTTTTCAACATTGTTCCCAGAAATTCCTTTATTTTTGGAAAACCTGTATTCAGAATTATTTATCTCAATCTGAATAATTTTATGATCACAAATCAATTGATTTTGTTTTAGAGATATAATCTCTTTTTTCAAATTCTCAACTTCAATTTTCAAATCGTCGAAGGAAGAATCTTTTTCGGAAAAAGTATTTCTTTTTAAAAGACGATCATCAGCCTCTTTTAAAGAGTAAGGAGCTGAATATTCAAAATCACTTAAATCGTTCTTCTTGTTTTCAAAAGGTTTAGAAGAACTTGATCTTGCTTCGTTAGAAGTAGCTAAATCAATGATTTTCTCACGAAGCTTACTATCAGTATTTTCTTTTAAAAGCTCAATCACATTATCAGAAGTGATTGTATTCATATTAAAATCTTGAAATTGCGATTGAAGTTTATGAATTTCAACATCTTCACAATTGCAATCATTATCCTGACAAGTAGTACAAGGATTAGCATCATTATTATCATTATCAGATAAATCAAGCAATTCAATATCAGAACCTGAATCGAATTCGTAATCGTCGTCTTAACCAGAAGTGTATAACAAACCATACACCTTTTCATAGGTTTCTCCATCAAGCTCCAAGGTTTTCAACTTATTCAGCTTGCAATTCGGCGCAATATGACCCAAGTAACCACACTTGTAGCATTTAATTTTTGCTAGATCCCTTCCTGATCTATCTTTTGTAAATCTAAAAAGATTTACAAGAGCTCTTTCTAGCTTCGTGTTCCTCTTTAGATCTTCACCGAGATCTCCTTTTTTTTATGAGAACCTTCGGTTCTTGAGGACTTATAATACCTATCTTTATTGCCGCTTTTAGCAGTAGGATCGGGTAAATCGAACTATGCACAAAAATCTCCCAATTGAGATTTTTCTCTAAGCTTATCCATCTTAAGTTGTCGAGCCATCTTCAATTCGTTGCACAAATTCAAACCTTCTTGCGTGCAAGTTTCTATAATCTTCCCATAAGTTAAATCCTTATAAGGGATTTCAACATTATTGCCTCTGAGAGCCTTACAAACTCTTTCAGCAAATAAAGGGGGGAGCCATCTATAAACTTAGCTTTCCAATACTCCATTTTATTTTTGGGTAATTCCATAACCCTACTAAAATAGGTGTCTTTATACCATCTGAAAAATCGTAAGGTCTGACATCTTAGACCGTTAAGGAGGGTACGAACAGTCTCATGCTGGTTGGTAAATCTACCATTAAAATGCTCCAAAATGGTAAGAACCAAGGTATAGACAGCGTCTTCTCTATTTTTTACTAGAGCCATACCCAAATTATCAATACCTTCATCGGTAGCTACGGCATTGATAATGGAAGCTTTCTTTTCCATATTAAGGTAGTTATCCCACCAGCCTTGTAGCTGGCCAGTAAAACCTGCCACAATCATCTTGCATATAGCCCTATCAGTGTTTTTAACACTTTTGCAAATGGTTGCACACATAAGCATTCTATGAACAAGAATCGTTAACTGTCTATCAGTCAGTCCATCGAGATTTTATTCATAAATTTCAGAACCACTGTAAGACGTATTAGTCTGATTCCAGTCACACTCTTCAATTAAAACATCTTGAGAAGTAGGACGAGGATAATAATAATAAGTATTCATACTTGGCTTGGTAGCATAACCACTATTTTTCTTGGGATATCCCCTGAGTTTATTAAACTCCGAAGAAACCTGATTTTTAAAATCATTGTAAGCTCTATTTTATCAGCAAAAGCTTGTGATAAATCGATAGGTTTAAATTTTAAACCAGAAAGCTTTTTATCAATAAGATCCATAAAATCCAAATCAGAAAACTTTTTATCAAGAAGTTCTTCCAATTCTTTTGCGAATCCAAATTTAAAATCTTGAATTTCAAAAGGCCTTTGAACATGAGTAGAAACGACCGTGGGTTTTCTTTCAAAAGTAGAAGCAATATCTGTAGTAAGAACAAAGTTAGCTCTAGCCATATCAGCCTTTATATCTTTTATCAAAATAGCTAAATTGTCGAGTTTTTTATCAGTGGAGCTAATATGCTCGCCCAAAACTTTAACATAAAGACTCAAATAATTATTTTGAGTAATAAGTTTATTGATTTCAGCAATACTTATAGAAGCAATATCTTCTTCAATAAATTTTTGAAAAGCTGAGAAAGTGATACCAATATTATTTGGTAAAACAAAAGATGACTGAGGAGGGTGATAGCTTTTGTAAGATTACCACTCTCATCTTTATAAGTCCTTTCAATAACATTAATATAAAGAGGTAAGTAAGTGGTTATTAACCAAGGGACAAAATACATAATTTGATTATGCAAAGCACAAGTTTCATAAAACTCTTGAGAAATACAATTAAGATCTTCTTCGCTATAAGAATCAAAGAACCAAGTTTTAAATTGATCCCATTTTTCATCAAAAATTTCTTTTTGAATATGTTTTCTTGCCATGAAACCTAGGCTAAAATCGATTTGGTGTGAAAACATTAAGAATCGTTGGGGTCAAACTCCATTTCGGAGACTGAAGGAATATCCTTATCAGAAGCATCATCATTCACCTGAACTATATTAGTTCGTGGGTCGATCTTTACCCTTTCGACCACAGAATTTCCATCAGATCCAATAGTATGTAATGAAGCCGCACGATCTCGGGCCGGACCATAAATTGGTTCAATAAGGGAAATATGATGAATCGCAGGCAAAAGTCTACCATTAGACAAGGACTGTCTCTTAAAACTGTGACTCTCAGAAGAAATCAACATGTTGTTAGAAAAGGACTGCATACAATCCTTATACCAATATGCAGATAATTATACTGATTTTTATAAAAATTCACATCGCGCTCGTTTAGCAAACGAATAGTCTGTTCAGACGAATTTAAAGCTAAAGATTGCTCAGTAGTTTTAATCAATTGTTTAGTAGATAGTTTATCAAACCAACTATAATCATACATAGTTTTTATATCTATGTCAAATAGTTCCCCTCCATCTCATATATACCATGAAAGTTCTAAGCTCTGATACCAATTTTACAGGATCTGTGACCTGGCGGTAGTTCGCCCAGTCATGGATCTAGCAAACTCAGCATCCTTAAGCTAGCGGTAGTCCGCCTGCGAAAGAATCGAAATACACAAGAATTTTGGCATAGTTTCTCGAACTGCATGGTGATATTTTTACCTGAGCAAAGTAATTAGGGACAACTAAAAAAAAATTTGACAAATAATTAGGGACAGAGGGAGTATCTCAAAAAGAATTATTTATCTCGAGAATATTATTTTTATGTCCTAAATTATTCACTCCTTAAATAGCCTTGATTGTCCATGATAGTGGTGATTGACTATGGTCTTTAATACCATCATAAATACTTTTTTGACAACTCTTTTTCTCTATTGATATTCCCATGATAGAGGTCAACATGTTTTCATTTTGTGAGAACAGAGAGGCACAAAATTCTCTCTTGTAATTTCTGTGTCTATACTTTGTTATGTTAGGTTTTCTTTCTTAATTTTTGGCTCCTAGTTTATACTAGAAGAGCTTGTGGGGATACATCTATATCGGGTGACATATCCTTAAGCTATGAGAATTTCCTACAAAAGTTTATGGTGAAGTATAAGTTTTGATGAATTCAGTATAAGTGTTTGTGATGAAGGTATTCAACTTGTATCATGGGAGAAAGTTTGTTGCCCAAACAAGACCCAAGTGGAATGTAACATCTGTTGGTCAATTGCTTGTAAGAAAGATTCTTTAATGCGTATTCACTAACTCCTCAAGGGGAGGGTATTATATTATGTATTACTTTGAACTGCAATGCTTTTGTAGCAGACTGTGGATTGCTGATTTATTTTGGTGTTGTATCTTTCAAACTAGACATCAATTTATTGTTTGATTGAAGAAAGTACACATCGATCCTTGTGGAGAATGATAGTTGTTGTTTATGTGACGAGTAGTTAAGAAACTTCGACATGTGATGTTACAATGCAACTCCACTGTCACAATAGAATACATACTATGTAGTCCTAGTAATTACTCTATTTTTAGTCAAACATGAACATGCAGCCATATATACAAGTTTCATAAACCTCAACAAGACAGTTTGGTTCTCACTTGGATCTTCAATAAGACTAAATCTAACAATTATCCAACCAGTTATCAGACCATCGTTTGAGCTTGGTATCGTGAAATGTCAAAAGAACTTGTGAAGAAGTTCTGGGAATATTCAAAACCTTCTTTGATGCCTCTTCTGATTTCAGAGCATAACCAGCCCAAACAATCCTAAATTTTTCCAATACACGTGCATTCTTCAGAAAAAACCTTATTAGTTCTATCTCGTTTTCTTCATCTTTGAAACCAATCAATTGAATCGACTTTAGATGAGAGTCCAAGCACACAATGCTTTCTTTCGGATCATGCATCTGCCAACAATTAAAAATGTTGTGTTTGAGAACTGAAACTTGCAAACCCAAGGTGACTTTTCAACTCCTCAGTCTCTAGTCTTGTGTTTAGGGGACTACAAATCTATATATACATAACAAGTAAAGAATTACCTTATATGTACATTGTAATTTTTTACCAAGGGGCTTCGGCTGAAAAACCTCATCCCCCCGCCCTTGATCTTCCCGTACCTTCCAATAGTCACACCATTCTTCATACATTAAATAATTCTCCATCCTAGAAGACAATTGAGATCGAGTCAGAAGAGAAACCAAACACTTATATTGAAACAACTATTTATAAATCTGAATAAGCAGCAATCACTCAACAACATGCACAAGTAACTATTTCAATGCCAAACAGGATTCACTGATTCATTAAAAATCCAAGTGATCTGTTCGTATTGCAGTCTGATACTTACGATTCAAACCAAACCAAGCCATCCATCCAATCAACATGCATGTTATTCATCTCAGACTTTCATTACATCATCACTTCACTTCACAGTTTAAAGTTTCATACACCAAACATGATTAAATTCAGTGGCATGAGTATATATGCAGGTGATGCTTTCCAACTTCCAAAGTGAATTTTATAAGTTATATGCAGGTGATGATCAACAGTCCCTCTCTCTCATTGTGGCATGGCATGTTTCGTCGAATCTTGGATATAGGTTTATAGTTTAGCATTAACTATTACAAAAAAATCTTTAGAAAGTTATAAAAGTTACAAGTTTCTTACCTCATTGCACCACAATTTTAAAACCTCTAGGTTAGGCGAATACTTGATCAATCGTATCATAACTTGCATACAATCTTCATCAACTCTCAATTTTAGTTTTAAGGACTTGAGCTTATTAAAACAAATGGGAGAGAGGCAAGCCTGTTTGTACAAACCCTACAACACCAAAAGAAAAAATGAGAAAACTAAGAATCTATGTGCTTATTAATTCCAAAGAAAACAAAACTAAATTTACCTTAAGGGAAGCCTTGAATAGTTTCAGAAGGGACTTCCTTGATCATCTTATGCACAAGAATTCCAGTTTTCTCACCAAAATCATCATCAAAATTTCTATCATAATCATCAAAATTGATGTTAACATATTCTATTGAAAAGAGATTGTTGATTACTATATCCTTTGGCCTAGGAGATTTATATGTTAAGAATTTTAGAGCAGGACAAGAAATTTTGATTTCACAATTGTCATAATAGTTGCCCTCATCAAAAGTGAGATATAAAAGAGATTTCGAAGCAATATAAAGCAGGTTCATATGTTGTAAATTGCAATCACATAATTCCAATTTTTCAAGGAGTAGACATTCTGAGAAGAAGCAACTTGTCAAATGTCCATCTAATAACTCAACACTGCAAAGAAGAAGCAATTTCAGCTGACGAAATCCGCCCAAATGATTATGATCATTAGGTAGTTTTAGTACATCCCCACACAAATTTAGTTTCAAAACCTGTAAAGATTCACAAGTTACAAGACAATGCGGTAACTCAAATGGCTCACAAGGCGAAAACCACAACACAAGTTATTCAACATTTCTTCTTGTTGCTGCATCAATAAAACGCAAAATATCTGTGGTTTCAAACATATTGCTACATGAGAGGATAAAACGGACAAGGTTAATCGTTTTATGGGAAATTAAAAAGGTTTCAAACATATTTAAGGATTGAAAAATATGTACTGTTTTAAGTTGTAATTTGTTATGCTTTGACTAGCTGCAGCAGAATCCAAATTTAAATAATCAGCTTGAAGTCATTTGACCAAATTTGAAAGTTGGGTATAGATGTTGATTTTTGGGGGCACGAATGGATTAATCATGGATATTGTACTCGACACATAATTCCCTTGATTCAGTACTTTGAAGCAGCGGTAAGGCTCTCCACGATGACGATTAATCTGATTGACTACATGAACACAGGAGGAGTACATCCATCAAATTACATACCATATTCGGAGTCTCACATAAGACATGCTTTTTCTAATCTGGTTGGACCTAACATTAATGTATACCTCTCGTGTATGGTTAATAGCACCAGACATGTGCTTCTCAAAGAGGTGTAACTTTGTTTGGATCGAGGAGTGACACATTTCATTACATGTTCGGGGCTAATTAAAAATAAACCTTGTGAGGTGAATAAAAATATATTTCTTCCCGTTTTTAGCTTACTAGCTAGTGTAATATTGTACGCGTGTATCACGTATGAAAAAAAATACAACTATGATATATTTTATGTATTAAACAATTTCACTTTAAGCCTAACGTTACAAGCGTAATTGCAACTTTGTTTTCTTGGTGTAGAATTTTACTACTTTTGAATTTGTAGTCGCGGAAGTGTTATAATTCTTGTGGTTAAATTATATTGTGGACTGAAATATAATTCTCTCTTGTAATTCTCCGTTACAAGAATATACCATTTAAGACTTTAATTAACAATAAGGTATATATACTCCTTTTTATTTACAAAATTATGTTTTTAATTACAAACATGACATAATATTTAATTTTTGATAAATTTAAAAAAAAAAATTAATATTCGATTTATTTCCTTTTTTGGGGTTATGTGCTAAAATTATGGGATTGACAATTATTGTTTACCTTTTGGTTTTCCAAGCATAATTTTACTCTTTTATATTATTATTTTTACCCATATCTTGAATTTTTCATTTTTTTTTTGTATATTTTAGTATACAATTTATTTTCTAATTTTGGGAATTATGTGGTAAATTTATGGTATTGATAATTATTGTTTACTTTTTGGCTTTTCAACCATAACTCTGTTTTAGATTGTTTTTTTGTCCATATATTGAATTTTAGATTATTATTATTTTGTATATTTTAGTATCCGATTTATTTCCTATTTTTGGGGATATGTTCTAAATTTATGGAATTGATAATTATTGTTTACTTTTTTGACTTTCCAACCATAATTATACTATTTATTAATTGTAGTCTTCTCTGACCTCTTTAAAATTGTTTTCATACTGACAAATTATTTTTTCTGAAATTCTAAAATTTATCTACGTTGTTTTTTTTGACAAAATATTTTATTTTTTTATGGCATGACTTAAATAACCATTTAAATCTAGAAAGTTTAATAAAGTAATTAAAACTTACATGTTATATAGATTTTCATACAACTTTGGTGGTAAGTCTTATATAATATGTTAAATTATATGACACCTCAATATATACCATATAATATATCAAATTTGTGTAAACAAAATATATGTACCATATAATATATCAATATTGTATCATCTAAAACTCCAAGTTATACCAATATTTAATCATCTAAAATATCAAAATTATATCAACAATGTATCATCTAACATACCAAAATTATATCAGTATTGTATTATGTGAAATACAAATATTATAGTAGCATCTGCACCATTTAATAAATTGAACTTGTTGATATTTTTTGTCATTATTTTTTTCTCAAATTGTCAGTTTATAACATAACGAAAATTATTATTTTGATAACATTATCTTTTAAAATTAACACTAGTATAGACTTGAGTGTTGAAGAAGAAGGAAGCTGACGATTGGAACAGGTCCAACGAAGCTAACTGTTATGTCTATAGCAAGTATTGATGAAGAAGGAAGCTGACGATTGGTATAGGTCCAACGAAGCTGACTGGCGAGTTTTGCAGCACTGTTGTAGAATTAGAGTCGCACTAGGATTAGATTACTTATATTAATTAGGAGTATATTACGACTAGAATTATATTATGATTAGAATTATATTACGACTAGGATTAGATTATTTATAATTACATTATTATTATTATAGTAGTAATAGGTATTGTAGTAGGACTCTAAGTATAGTTAACTTAGGACTCTACAATTCTCTCCCTATATAAGGAGTATGTACTCAACAATTTTATTCATCAATACAATCCTTGATTTCTCTAATCCTAGACGTAAGATTTCTACAAGGTATCAGAGCATAAAAGCTCTTCCTCTCTCTGAGTATTGATCAAAAAAAAAATGCACGTTAGATTGCAATGACCACTTCTACCAAAACTATGTCGACCTTCTCACTTCACCAACTTGTTGCCGCTTGCTTCATTAAACTTAAGCCAACAAACTACCTCATATGGAGGACACAAATATCCCTATTGATTCAAATGATGAAACTAACATATCTGAACCAAGTAAAAGTAGTTGTTCCACTGGACAAACGGCTAGGAAAGTTGTAGCAGTTGAGAAGGATGCAAAAAATAGTGACATCATTGATGATTGGAAGGAGAAAGATGTGTTGCTAAGGAGTTGGATCTCAAGCACCTTGACCGAAGAAAGCATGCAACTGATTGTGGGCTGCTCAACTGCCAAAGATGTGGGAATGCATGAAAAAAGATTATATTCAAGCAACAAAAATAATTAATTTTGCTAGAGGTTTAGGTCTCAAATACAAGACCTTTGTCATATTAGGTAAGACATCATATTCCACTCTTAATCAATTTTTTTATGCTCTCACGAGTTTTGATATAAGGGAAGATGAAGAAGAGGTGGCACAACAAAGCCATAACATGGTATTCTCTACTCAAAAAAGCAGGGGAAGAGGAAACAACAACATCAACTCCAAAGAAACAGGTTTCAAGCCTGCTGGACAGGGAACAGGTTCTAAGAACAGTCAATATGGACCAGGTTCTCTAAATAATAAAAGTTCTCAAAGTGAAAATAAAGAAAGGAATAATATTGAGTCATGTCAAATATGTGGTAGGATTAATCATATTGCTCTTAAGTGTTTTTACTGGTGGAACTACTCGTATCAATCTGTAGATGAACTACCACAAGCAACGACTAGACATCACATTCATACTGAAGCATTGACAAAACAAGTTTTTTGCTGGGTATTCAAAGTTTTTTTTTTATGGGTATTCAAAGCAAGCTAGGAGTAACCGTTCCTCTACTCACTAGCTTGAGTAGAAGTGTTGAAGAAGAAGGAAGTTGACGATTGGAACATGTCAAAAGAACAAGTCCAACGAAGCTGATTGTTATGTCTACAACAAGTGTTGATGAAGAAGGAAGTTGACGATTGGAACATGTCAAAGGAACAGGTCCAACGAAGCTAACTAGCGAGTTTACAACACTGTTGTAGAATTAGAGTTGCACTAGGATTAGATTACTTATATTAATTAGGATTATATTACGACTAGAATTATATTATGATTAGATTATATTACGACTAGGATTAGATTATTTATAATTGCATTATTATTATTATAGTAGTAATAGGTATTGTAGTAGGACTCTAAGTATAGTTAACTTAGGACTCTACAATTCTCTCCCTATATAAGGAGTATGTACACAACAATTTTATTCATCAATACAATTCTTGATTTCTCTAATCCTAGACGTGAAATTTCTACATTGAGAACTTGAAATTACACTAGAACTATATGACACTATTTACGAATAACATTGAAAATTTCTAATATCAAAATTGTACCATTTAATAATACTAACATTGTACCATATAATATACCAACAATTATTGAATTCTACCCCATATAATATACCAATTTAGTTGATATTTCGTGTCATTTTATTTTTTCAAATGATATTTTATACCACAAGGGTAACCAACATAAATAATAGAACTAATTACATCATATGATTAAATATGATTATGGAAAAAATGCTTAATAAACAACGAATAAAATTCATATCCGCTAATATCATTCAATTAGATTATGAAAAAAAGTGTTGTGAAAATAAAAAATTAACTCAACAATGCTAATCCTCATATGGATATTTGGTACAAGTTTAGTTGTTGTGATCCTCTATAGGCTATAACACATTTTCTACAATCTACTTTAGATCTCTTGAAAAAAAAAAATTCAATTGCTAGTTGCGTCACATATCACTCCTTCAATCTTGAAATCCACATACCTTCCTGGAATGCATTTCAAAAAAAAAAAAAAAAAACTACTAAACAACAGTTATAACAATCAAATTTGAAATACACAATTATATTTTTTTATATCACCAAAAAAAAAAAAGTTATATACGAAATGGTGTATAATATGGTTAAAAATTGGTGTCACTTCATTATTCTTATAATCAAATTCAAACACCAACTTATAACCAAACTGTAGGTATAACATTGATTTATGAAGATTGATAAAGTTGAACATGATTATATGTTACAATCTAACCATGCATAACAGCATAATCTAATCAATTATTTATCAATTTTTTAGTATAATCGAACTAAAAAACATTATGTAACGCTAGTTTTAAAAAAGAGTTAATAAATCGAAACAATTTATTTAGGCAAAAGTCTTATTCTCAATGAAAATTAATTTATTTATTAAGAAACAATAGAATTTTTATTTTTAAAAAAATGAATTATCACCAAGCAGAAACCAACATCAGTAAATTGAAAAAAATGAAACTATCACCAAGCAGAAAATTACAGAAAAAAAAACATTTTCTCATTGAAACAACGTGGATAAATCTCAAATTGAATCAACACAATATTTATCAATAAAAAAGAAATATATTTAATTAATTAAACAAATAATTTCGGAAGGTGAAAAAAAACAAATAATTTTGAAACAATCAAAAAAATAAATTAATATTCAAAATCGTTTTTAACCAAAATAATTTGTTTCAAAGATAAATTTTCATAATAATTACCTCATCCTTCGCCATACTGAATTAAAATTGAAACGTTGTAATTTTCGGGCATTGAAAGAATTATTAGAGAAGATAGAGAGTTTGATTGTTGTTACTTGTTAGTATACTAGTATTGTGATTATGAGGGAGAGAGGGAGGGGATTATGTTAATGGTTGAGATAATTGTGGAAGCAAATAACAGAATGAGAGCTAATTAAGGGATGAGAATCTTATATAATAATTATTTATACGTTTTTTTTTGTAATTCCTTTTTTTTAATTCCCTTTTTTTCTTGATTATTTTGTGTTTTGTAAAAATTTTATTGCTATGTTTGTGAAAAGTCAAACTATTGTTATATAGGAGTTATTTATGTGCTTAAATTGTACTAGTTTCACGGCACGTGCATTGCACGTGTGTATCGCATATATAGTATACAATGTTGTAAAATAGAATTAATATTACTAAATTAATGTTTTTTAGTAAATAATTATAATTGAAAGAATATAGGACTAATGTTTTTAAATGATTAATACATATTGTTATAGATTTACTTGTATTTTGAGATCATATTGACCAGATATCATTGAAACATTTCAAAATACATTTAGAATTTAAATATGGTGAGAAAGTGACATTTTTTAGTAGTATTATTTTTACTTCACTCAATTTTGTAAACAAATCTAACAAACAAATTTATTTTTAAAAAAACATCAATAGCCTTTCTTCTTGAGGTTATAAACATAAATGATGGACACCATTTAAGTATAATTATTCTCTTAAAAATTCATACTTGAAATTTAGTATGTGCATGACACTATTACCATAAATATTTCAATATTTTATCTTTATACGTAATTTATTTTTTATAAAATATTATTACTCAATTAATATTTGAGTAAGATTATCATAGAAAGGTAATTTTACCCAAAAAAAAGGGTACTTTGTTGTTATAACGAATGATGGTTAAATAGAGGCTTGAGTGTATGTCAAATATTTAACTTGACCAACACTTTGTTATATATATACATTTTAGTACCATAATTTAATTTAATATATGAACATCACCTTTGGTGAAAAATATTTCATTTCATTAAGTTTCTACCTTATCTTTGTAGAAATATAGTCTTTTCATTTTTTCTGCTGCATACATATTATCATATAGTTTTTTCTGCCGCATACATATCATATAGATTTATATCGTGATTTAAAATATTTACCTTTTTCAATAATAAAAATTAATTGATGAATAAAATTTAAAGTGTTATTTATAGAATCCTTAATTCTATTTATGAATACTTTTTGACCAATCACTATTTTTTTATCTATTTTTATATAGCTATCAAGGAGTATATCTTGTAACATAACATTTTCTAAAATTAAAATGAGCACAAAATAACAGGAAATTCATACTTAAAAAATTGCATGCTCAATAAAATTATAAAAAAAGAAAAAACATATGGAACAATACATAGCCAATGAAGAAGGAAGACGAAAATATATGTTCATGCTACATTCACTATGTATTAAAAATAATATAATTATTATCATGATTATATTATCATATTATAAGTAAAGGTGAAAATCTATTTTTGAAATAGTGGATATAACATCAAAACTAATAATTCAATGGACTATGTTGCTGCCGTTGTTTTAGTAAAATTAAAAAGAAACTCCTTTGTTTTAGTGTGAAAGAATAAAAAATGAAAAAATAAAGATGAAATATCTTACCCAAATGATGTGTCTTTTTTCACAATTGTTTATTATTATTGTATTTCCCACAACTTTTCTTCACTATTAACTCATGAAAATCGTAAGAAAAAATATGAGTGTGAATTGATGAATGATTTGCTACAATTTGTTCACGGACTCTTTCTCATGTGGTACCTCGAATTTAATCAACTGTTCCAAATAACCCTTGAGATTTTTTAAGAAGAAGAAGAGTAGAAAACTTTAAAAATCGTAGTTTAAAAGTGAGAGGAAACCCTCTATTTATAGCTAACAAATAGTAGTATGAATAGGTGCTAATTCTGCCTTATCAGAAAAGTTACAACCTTTCGAAAAAGTCATTGCTCATCAAAAAAGTCACAACTCATCAGAAAAGACACAACCCTTTGGAAAAGTCGCAACTCTTTTGAAAAATCACAACCCTTCGAAAAAGTCACAATTCATCGAAAAAGTCACAACCCATCAAAAAAGTCACAACCCTTTGAAAAAATCACAACCCTTTAATGTGAAAAGGTATTTACTTTTAATATTATTAAATTAATAAATAAAATAAATTGATTATTTTTAATTGGAGGTATTATAGTAATTTAGCATTCAAGTTTGGAATTCATGCTTTTAAGGTAGTATAGATATAGATAGATATTTAAGTTTTTTACCCTATATAATATAATGCCCTCCACCCTCCCCTTGAGGAGTTAATGAATACGCATTAAAGAATCTTTCTTACAAGCAATTGACCAACAGATGCTACATTCCACTTGAGTCTTGTTTGGGCAACAAACTTTCTCCCATGATACAAGTCGAATACCTTCATCACAAACACTTGTACTGAATTCACCAAAATTTATACTTCACCACAAACTTTTGTAGGAAATTTTCATAGCTTAAGGATATTTCACCCGGTATAGGTGTATTTTCAGGATTCAACAAGCTCTTCTAGTATAAACGAGGAGCCAGAAATTAAGAAAGAAAACCTAGCATAACAAAGTATAGACGGAGAAATTACAAGAGAGAACTTTGTGCCTCTCTGTTCTCACAAAATGAAAACATGTTTTTTCTACTATCCACAATGGATGAAGAACATTATATATTAGTAATGTGACATTTTCCTCCCTCATTATTGGAAAGGATTAATGGGAATTAATATCAATAGAGAAAAAGTATTTATGATGGTATTAAAGACTATAGTCAATCACCACTATCATGGACAATGAAGATTTTTTAAGGAGTGAATAATTTAGGACATAAAATAATATTTTCCTTCAAATGGAATAGGAGATAGAATAATTCTTTATGAGATATATAATACTCCATATTTTTCCAACATTTTCTTAGTTAGGAATTACAAAATTAAGATGCCACATTTCACTACTTATATGTTATGTAGTTATCTATGTGTAAATAATCTTCTCTTTAGACTAGAATGAGTATTTTTACGTTTCATTATGTATTCCATTACTTTGGACTGTGGATTGCTAATTTAATTTGGTGTTGTATCTTTCAAATATTGTTTGGTTGGCTTTGATTGAAGAAACTATACATCGATGATAGTTGTTTATGTGACGAGCAGTTAAGAAACTTCGACCTGTGATGTTACAATGCAACTCCACTGTCACAATACAATGGACTAGAATGCAAATTCCAAATTGGGCATATATACTATGTAGTCCTAGTAAGTACTCTATTTCAGTCAAACATGAACTACAAGTTTCATAAACCTCAACAACAATTTGGTTCTCACTTGGATCTTCAATAAGACTAAATCTAACAATTATCCAACCAGTTATCAGACCACCGTTTGAGCTTGGCATCGTGAAATGTCAAAAGAACTTGTGAAGAAGTTGTAGGAATATTCAAAACCTTCTTTGATGCCTCTTCTGATGTCAGAGCATAACCAGCACAAACAATCCTAAATTTTTCCAATACCCGTGCATTCTTCAGAAAAAACCTTATTAGTTCTATCTCGTTTTCTTCATCTTTGAAACCAATCAACTGAATCGATTTTAGATGAGAGTCCAAGCACACAATGCTTTCTTCAGGATCATGCATCTGCCAACAATTAAAAATGTTGTGTTTCAGATCTGAAACTTGCAATCCCAAAGGTGACTTTTCAACTCCCCAGTCTCTAGTCTTGTGTTTAGGGGACTCAAAATCTATATAAACATAACAAGTAGAGAATTACTTACTACCTTATATGTACATTGTAATTTTTTACCAAGGGGGGTCGGGTGTAAAACCTTATCCCCCCGGCCTTGATCTTCCCGTACCTGCCAATAGTCACACCATTCTTGATACTTTAAATAATTCTCCCTCCATTCTCCATCCTAGAAGACAATTGAGAGTCAGAAGAGAAATCAAACACTTGTATTGAAACAACTATAAATCTGAATAAGCAGCAATCACTCAACAACACAAGTAACTATTTCAAGTGAAAATGCCAAACAGGATTCACTTTCAAGTGTCACTGATTCATAAAAAATCCAAGTGATCTGTTTGTATTGCAGTCTGATACCTACAATTCAAACCAAACCAAGCCATCCATCCAATCAACATGTTATTCATCTCAGACTTTCATTACATCACTTCACAGATGAAGTGCCTTACCTCATCGCACCACAATTTTAAAACCTCGAGGTTAGGCGAATACTTGAGCAATCGTATCATAACTTGCATACAATCTTCATCAACTCCCAATTTCAGTTTTAAGGACTTGAGCTTATTAAAGCAGATGGGAGAGAGGCAAGCCTCTTTATACAAACCCTACAACACCAAAAGAAAATACAAAAAATGAGAAAATTAAGAATCTATGTGCTTATTAAATCCAAAGAAAACAAAACTTTACCTTAAGAGAAGCCTTGCATAGTTTCAGAAGTGATATAGAAGGGGCTTCCTTGATCATCTTATGCACAAGAATTCCAATTTTCTCATCACAATTTCTATCATAATCATCAAAATTGATGTTAACATGTTCTATTGAAAAGAGATTGTTGATTACTATATCCTTTGGCATAGGAGATTTATATGTTAAGAATTTGAGAGCAGGACAAGAAATTTTGATTTCACAATTGTCATAATAGTTGCCCTCATCAAAAGTAAGGTATAAAAGAGATTTCGAAGCAATATAAAGCAGGTTCATATGTTGTAAATTGCAATCACATAATTCCAATTTTTCAAGGAGTAGACATTCTGAGAAGAAGCAACTTGTCAAATGTCCATCTAATAACTCAACATTGCACAGATGAAGCAATTTCAGCTGACGAAATCCGCCCAAATGATTATGATTAGGCAGTTTAAGTATATATCCACACAAATTTAGTTTCAAAACATGTAAAGATTCACAAGTTACAAGACAATGCGGTAACTCAAATGGCTCACAAGGCGAAAACCACAACACAAGTTGTTCAACATTTCTTCTTGTTGCTGCATCAATAAAACGCAATATATCTGTGCTTTCAAACATATTGCTACATGAGAGGATAAAACGGACAAGGCTAATCGTTTTATGGGAAATTAAAAAGGTATCGATAAATTCTTTGAATTCCTCAAAATCTGGATCTGAATCAGAGAAATTACTATCAAAGCGGAAGTAGGGGATGGTAGTGCATATGTTTTTCCATCTTTTGGACAATACAGTCATATGAATCACATCAAAAATACAGAGATTTGAAAGAATGATGTGAAGTATATCAACGGGCAATGAGCTTATTCTATCAATCCCATTACTGCAACAATATGTTTCCATTCTAACCTAGAATGCACAAAAGAGTCGAGAGGCACATACGGTTTTTCCTATTTATATTAGGAAAAGGGTCAAATATGCCTTTATTAAAATGATCTTTAATATATAACAAAAGTATTTATTTGATTAAAATGGTCCTTAATCCATCTACTACTCTTATATATTCTATGCTAGCTAACCCCTATTATCCCGTCCTCACGACTTAACTAAAACATATTAAGATCTAAATATATCTTTTTCATTTAATAAAAACAAAGAATTAATACATCAATTTAGCAGCCAAAATAATTTTCCCTTCTTTTCTCATCTAATTCCTCAAAAAACCATTTATGCCGCCCCCACACCTACGCCCACACCCACACCCACACCCACACAATCTTTTAATAATCCTTTCTTTCTTTTCTTTTAGGTAGAAAAGAAAAGGCTTCTTTTTTTTTTTTCCTGTACTCATATTAAAAGCTGATTAAACTTATATTTATACATTACAAAACACATTTTTGAGTAGTGCCTACAAATAGTTTTTTTTTTCATTCTCATAACTCTAAACTCGAAATATCTAACTAAAAATGAAGGATTCCTATCATTCCACCGTAACTCAAATTGAAAGGGTCTGTTGATACTTGTATTGTTGCAGAACTAGTATTACTACTATAATTTGAATAAAAGTTTCTTTTCCACTCTTTTTGAGAACATATTACACAATATCCTACCTAAAAAAAAATATTACACAATAGTATAAGTTTTCAATTCTGCAACTAAGATTTCCCAGGATTGAGAAGTAGCTCCACCTTTATGTAGTAACTTTTGAATTTTGTTTGATATGATCTTTTCATGTTTTTAAAATATTTTAAATTATAAACTAATATAACTTATTATACTTTTTAAGTAATTTTTAAATATGTAAATTTTATTTTAAAATTTCATTCTAAATTCACATGGCAAAAATTAAAAAATTGACTCTCAAACGATGAAAAAAAAAATCATATAAGATGTGTCCGAGTGTTGTGCCTCGACACGGCTTGATCGGTAAATTTTACCATGATATGTTAAAATCAAAACATATTGCATGTCTACTATGAAACAACATTTATATGTGGAATGATCTATTATATAACTACTTGATGGCGAGTGTTGACCATCAGAGCATGTATTGCAAGTCTGACCTCAAAACGGACATTTTTTGGGGAGGGATACACAAATTACTTGCAAGTATATTTAAATAACCCAAAGTAGGTGTATTTCATTGATTTACTAATTGAAAATTGAAATCACTACATCAACTATTACAATACTGTTCAATGGATATATAAATAGAAAACATACAGCTGTTGTGGGAGGCATAGTAAAACTCTAATTGCTACAAGAGAAGCTTTGGATACAAGTTTCTTGTGCATAATCTGAATATTTTACATAGTTGAAAGTCCAGCCTTGTTCTTAAGCAACCCCATTTGGAACCTCAGTTACAGTCATCTTGCTAGTTATTCCAATTAACTTTCGAGTTTCCTCATCCATCTCGACGTTATCCTTTTTCATCCTCTCTGTAACTATCATTGGCATTTTACCAGCATTCACATAAGTTCGGAGAAGTGCATTATATATCTCTGTATTCACATACTTAGCGTGTCGAAGGGTAACTAGTAACTGTTCTGCCATCTGAATGTCGCCCTGCTCTTCAACTACATGAAACATCTCTTGAACCATCTTTGCATCCGGATCCCATTTTGAAACACTTGTAACAGTTTTTTTGAAAAATTCGACAACTTTATCCATTTCCTTTTGCTTCAAATAACCCTGTGTAAGAAGCTTCCAAGTGGTGCAGCTAGGAGTTATGCCTTTCTCCGCCATTCTGTTGTGAAAATCGACAGCATTTTCCATCTCACTTCTGTTAATGTAAGCAGCAAGAATTAAATTTGCAATCCTAGTATCCTTGGTCACAGAACCAGCTTCCCATTCAGTGTACAGATTCATTGCTTCTCCAAATTCATCCAACTTCAGTAACGACGATATAATACAACTATATTCTGTATCATTCACTTTACGGAAGAGTGACTTCATCTCCTTCCATATTCGGAAAACTTCATCCTTGCTCTGTAGATTTGTATGCAAACTAATGAGAGAAGCATATGCAGTTCGACCCTTCCTGGAAATCCTTTTCTCCATTTCTCTCAAAGTAGACTTTGCCTTATCCTGAAGTGAGCTTTTAATGTAGATGTTGGTTAAGGTGCTAAATGTTATCCAGTCAGGGTCCAATTTTGCCTTCTTTAGCTCAAGGAACGCTTTCTCTGCAGCTTCAACATTATTCTGTGATGCAAAAACTGCCAACTCCAGATTGTATGTGACAATATCAGGAGAGGTATTTTTCTTCAATTCCTTAATCAGGCCTGGAACCTTCTCTAGTTGCCCTTGGGATATGTATAAGGTAAGCATATGATTATAAGGAAGAGGGTACTTCAAGAACCCGCATTCGGACATTTTTTCCATCAAAGACTCAGCTTTAGCAGTGTCCTTATGCTGGACATAGGTGTGGAGAAGGGCAGTACAGGTGGTCTGGACCTTCAGTTTATCAGGCAGGTCTTCAAAAAACTTCTCTGCACTGTTCATACCACGAACTTTTGCAATCAAGTCCAAATGAACTGCATAGTCACCAGATAATAGTTCGATATCATCTTGTACCCTCATCCATTCACAAACCTGTAAACATAATCCCATCAACATTGCAGATTTCAATGCTATTAAAAATGGCATGTAGCCTTGCTTTTCAGAAAACTATCGCAAGGGCAATATAGAAAACTATGAGACACTTACTCAAGAGCAAGGACAATAATTAATTTAATTTAAACAAAACAAAAACAAGCAGTAGAAAAAATAAAATGCATGTTTGTATTA
This sequence comes from Solanum tuberosum, assembly GCF_000226075.1. NCBI lineage: Eukaryota > Viridiplantae > Streptophyta > Magnoliopsida > Solanales > Solanaceae > Solanum > Solanum tuberosum. The sequence goes on along the minus strand of NW_006239525.1, from coordinate 89,610 downwards.
AGCATTTACAACATGCATTCCGTTCTTAACTGGTCATATCAGTGGTCAGAGTTCTTATTAGCAATAATATAAGGAATATCAGCAAAGCTTGAAGACTCTAGCAATTCCTTCAGTAGGTGAGGAGACTCCGGAGCAATTGGGAATACTGTAAAAAGCAGTTACCTTCTCAATCATCTAACACCATATCTTGGATTAGTAACTCCCTTGTTCAAAATCTAAGGTGGCACCATGTACAATGACTTTGTATTCAGCAATTAACCACATAGAATAATTCACTTGAGTATTCAACAAAAGAAGCAGATAATTTCCAGTTCTTACCCTATCCCGCCCATCCATCCTAAGCAAGTTTCATGGAAAAATGTAGAAGCTAGCATAGAAAACAATCAAAGGAAATGTATTCCAGTGCTGCAATACTCTACCACTATAAGCCTAAGAAATGAATGATTCAAAGTAAATCATGAAACAGTTAATGAGAAGAAATAGAAACCTCAAGGGCATGTTTAAATCGTTTGTGTCTTCGCAACTCCCGGACAATGCGATTGAGCTCATACTTCCGGACAGGGTGCCCCTCTTCCTTCCACTTGCGTATAGCAATGACAGCACTACGTTTTGCATAGATCAAACTCAAAAGCCTCCTCCCTAGTGTGTCTCTGCCACGAGTACTTGTGGCAGTACTAGTGCCACCTTCTAAACTAGTGGTAATGCTACTTCCACCTCCTGATCTTGTGGACTTCACTGTTGTCGAAGCTTCAATTGATAGAGGGCGAACAGCAGCATAAGATCTCCGGATCAAACGGAGCAACATTTTTATTACAGACACACTTTGTATTGCCTGCTTTGACAAGAAGATCAGATATGAGATAACCATAAAAAGAAAGATATCAAGACAAGCCATGTTTAGAACACATCGTTTTCAGATATTTGAGTCAACAATCTTTGTAACAGCATATTATACATCAAATGCACTTCACATTTTTCTTTTTTTTACACGGGTCAACTTGCTTACACCTCGACTGTTACACCGGGTATTAGCTATTTCCCACCACCATCAACACACATATCTAGTAACTTTGTCCACCAAAACTTAGGCATAGGCAGATGGGAAGAAATATATAAGTGAGGATTTAGCATACACTCACAGTCAACATGCCTTCCTGGCAACAATAGGGTTTAATTGGACATTCAATAATCTAAATTTCATCATAAACTGGAGGTTTAGCACGTGAATTCCTATTTTTCATACAGAGCAACCACTTCTGATCTCTTACCAATCTACCACATTCCATAAGTTCCCTCGTCTCAAACTCTGCTCTTAGGAACGTTTCCTCTCTTCACTTCTCTTGATTGTTTTTTAGTCTACCGTTGTCAGGTTGGCAATTGGGAATCATCATTCTTATCACTTCATTCATCTAAGTTTGAGAGTCAATTACTTTCGGCTTGTTCTTTGGTTGTGCTGGAATTTGAACATGACACTTTGTAATTCTCCTCCAACTAAATGTACTTCACCAGTCTAAATCAACTTATCCTGAATAACAGTAAATGTACTTCCAGAGCTTATATTGACCGATTTCAATTTAGATTTTCAAATACTAAATCCATGACCTTAACCACTCTTTCTCAATTCAGCTACGCATTGCCCAACGATTTCCCAGCTTAAGCACAAAAAGCAAACTGTGTAGTATTTATTAAATTCTAAACATTTCTCTTCCATAAATGCTACAAATTTCCACATTTTTCTGGTTTATTGCCATTGCCACATTTTAAGCACCAAATAAACTTTCGCTAACTCAGCACCAATCAGAGTTGTAGATGCACACATACATGCTATAAATTTGAACTGAATGAAAGAACTTAGGATTATCAACGTAATACAGTAATTGAAAAATGATAAACAAACAGAATTCAGAAGAAAACACACCTACTGTGCGAGTGATTTGCAACGTCAATTTACTCGCCGGCGAGAGAGTTAGGGTTTAGGGTTTAACACTTCAACCTCCGCTGTTTATTTCGGGTTTTCCACTTCGCCCATGAAAGAATAAGGTTTAAGAAAAATAAATTTAAATATCTAGTCCTTTTTCTTTTTTTGATATTTTAGTCCTTTACCTTTGCTAAAGTGGATAAACTTTTAATCATTTGATATTTTTCGGTGAACATCATAAAATACATGTTTGACAAAAAGATTGATATTAAAAATAAAAAAATGTCATAAATTTAACATAATACTCGTATGTCAAATTTCAACATAACATACGTAAATATGATTTAAAAGAAAAGGAAAATGTAAGTCTATAACCTTACTCATTAATGAATTCTACTTTAATTTAAAAATTAGAATACGAATAAAAATTATGCTAATGAATAAAATAAACGCAACATAAAAAATAGATAATACAAAAAATTACATGGAACCACAAGTAAAGGTTGAAAATGAGAAAGAAATGAAATATAAATAATATAAAAACAAAAAATAAACTTTTAGAAAAATTTAGAATAATAAAAATAAAATGAGAATTGAAAAAAAAATGTGGGCTTTGTTGTATAAGCAGCCTACTTTTTATTATCTATAGATAAGGTACATCTTTGAGAAAAAAGAATTGCAGTAATTCATATAGAAAAACAGAGATTCTAGCTAATCATTTATTCACTAGGAATGTCAAATAAGTTCCATATGTACATAAAATCCATTGAATTCTTGTAGATGTGGTGGCTTAAAGAAATATATTTAGCTCATCTCTCTCCACATGATTTCTTGAGGAGAACAGTTTAGGCTTTCCATTTCATCTACCTCTTAGCTACATCACTATTACATTCACCAACAGTTAAGCATGAATCTTAAAAAGTCAAAGAGTGTTGGACATGACATTATATAAATGTTTGGAAACAGAAACAAAGGTAGTAGATCAATCTGTGTTTGGTTTCAAAATTAAGGTTGGGCTATATCAAGGATAACATCAAAGTCTCAATCAAATTGACCCCAAGTTAGTAGTTGAAGTACCTTTCCCTTGTCCCCCCCACTATAGCTATCCAGGGCTTGAACTAAACCTTTTTTAACTTGTATTATTATTAATAATACTTGGCTTATTGGTTTATATAAAGAGTTAAGGGTAAACATCAAGCACTGTAAATATAACAATTTTGCTGCACTGTAAATATAACAATTTGGAGCGCATAACTCATCTTTCATTTCTTTCCTAAAAGTAGAGCAAGGTTAAGAAAAATAAGTATCAAAGTACCAAATGGAACTTATTAAAAAGCCTAACATTATCCAACAACTCCAGCGAGCTTTTCAGAATTGAAACAATAGTAAAATATGCCACTACTCTCCCAACTCTTCCTTCCCGTCACCATTTTAAGCTTCAGCAAATCTGATAATAAAAAAGAAATTGATAGGTTAGACATAATATCTAAGCAGAATCGTGCATGTGTCTTTCAATAAGAAGATATTATGTATGCCTGCCTACCCCAATTCAGAGAGTGTCAAGTGAGCCTTAGCATAGTCAGCGAAGAAGGCATCTTCATCCTGACATAAGCAAAGAGTTGTTCCAATCAGTCAACACAGCCAGCATTATACCAACTTAGATGAATAGTATTATACAATTTATATTTATACTAACCGCAGCATATTTCTCAACAAGGGGGCGGAAAGCAGGATCACATAGGAGAGCCTTGTCTGATGGCAACTGTAAGAGCCCTTCTTTTTCCCCACTCAAAAGCTCCCTGACAATAACAAATGTCTAGTAAACAAAATGGACTGATAACAGTCAAGTATTCCACAAAAGGAGAACTCAAAAAAGACTGTTTTAGATTCTTACGTAAAGTATGAGTTGTCAAAGATAAGGGGATTGGCGGTCCAAGGTCCCTCAAAACCAGAACGCTCCTTGTGGCACCTTCCCTGGAGAAAAATATCACTAAGAAATAAGCATGTGGAATAGAACCTCGCAACAAATAGGATTAAACAGTAAAAGCAGGCAACAAACCAAGGTATGGGCACCAGAGAGTGCAACAATATCCTTATCAGAAAGACCCATTTGTTTCACAAACACGTCCCTCAAGTGGTCACAGCCTGCATTAGGTTTACATATGATTATCAAGACAGGCAAATTGCAAGAGCTATTAAGTTCCTCAACACAATGTTTTGCAATCAGAATCTTCTCTATAAAGCTATCAGTCTATCATAAGACAAATTGCAAAGGAAGAACTTACCCTTGGTGGCATCAGGCAAGCGACCTTCAACAGGTGGTTCTGGCTTGTCCTGGCAAAGCAATGTTAACATAAATTTAGATTTCACCAAACAAGAGGGATGAAAATGTTACACATTTTGAATATATAATACTACAAAGTTTCTATACATAAAGTAGGAAAGGGAATATAAGAATCATCAAATTAGAATTCACTATGCAGGAGTTCTTTACACACAACCCCCTTTACAGTAATGTGAAGCATATGCATATCATAACGTCTTAGTTAACCAATACCAATAGGGAAGTATTTCACAAATGCATAAAATTTAGATAGAAGTTCCCAGAATCACAAGTCAGTATTTCCTTACAAACAGGGCCACAAATTGGGAAGTAAGCACTACTCATTAGTCATGACAAGTCAACTAGAATTGCTACAAAGCTGCATAGACAGTCTAACTAACCTCTCTGCCAGGGTGAAAGGGAACATCAGGTCCTCCAGTAACTTCAACAGCAACAACACCAGCCAACTGCACCAAAAAGAAAATAACAAGTTAGTTCTGCACTTTGTTAAGCAACTATTAACCGTTAAAAAAAATACTAACAATCAACGCAAGGATACATACTTGGTGGAAATCAGCATGGGAGAGGGTGGGAAACTGCTCCCTGATGGGCTCCAAGAGTCTGAGAGCAATGTCAAGACCATTGTTTGCACCATGAGCTTGCTCAGCTTTGAACCTCATGGTACCAAAGGGACCACCAGTCTTGGAACACACATCATAGGTACCAGCAGAGTGCCATCTGAGACAACAGAAAATATCTTTATACACAACTCACAAAAATTACAACTCATTATCCATTTGATCAAATGTATTGTATTCACTGTCTAACTTATCAGCAAAAAAAAAAACCAATTGAAGAGAGCATACGCAAGACGGAGCATAATAGGAGCACAATTCTTCTCAGCAATGAGTGTTCTGAGTTTCCTTTTACATTTGTCAACAGCCTTGAGGTACCCCTCGCTCACGGTGGGATAGGACTTACCCATAGTAATTGATCTACAGAGCATTTAAGTACAATAAGTTTCACAATCAAGAAATTAACCAATCATATACTATAGTTAGGTCGAGAAGGCTTAAGTATTTGTAGAAAAAAAAAACACAAATATTATGTGTAAGCAGATCCATGCCATTCTTGAAGTTGAAAAAAAAAAAGATCAGACTCTGGACAGATTATTTACGCTTTGCACTATTCAAAAGAAAACAATTTTAATACCCTTTGCACTATTCAAAATGGTACAATTTTGCCAACTCTATGCAAAATTAGGTTACCAACTCTAGTAGTGATATGATAAAAGAAAACAATTTTAATTATACTTTAATCAGATTTATTACTTATTTCATCTCAGATTCAGTGTAATAGTTTTGAAAAGGAACTGTAAAATAAATGTATAGTAGAAAAATTAATATTGATAATTAAACTTTATATTTCATAAAATTGGCATTGTATAAAAATTGTCAGTTCATCAACTAATTTCATAATCTCCCTAATAATTCTTATTTAAAATCTTTAAAATCAAAAGCACTTGTCCCCTAAACTTTAATAGGATAGCAAAATTATCCCATTTCAAAAATTGACTCATTTTCCCTTGTATTGGAACAAACCATTAGAAAGAAAGGCGTTTTTCATGAATTTGGATAAATTTTTTAGCCAAAAATGTAAATTTAACCTATTTCGAATAGGCCAAGGTATTTTTGGCCCTTTGTCATTTTTATAGAAAAATATAATAAATAATAATGCAAAAAAAAAATCAGAAAAGTGAATAATTATCATAGCCAAACATCTCCGGTCAATTTTTTTTATTTTTTTTTACAACCGAAAAATCCGTCTATGACCCACCCTTTGGACCAATCACAGCCTTCTAAACTCGGTGAATAATGGGTCCTCCCCTCTACCCTTCTCCACCTAAATACCGGGCTTAGCTTTGCATGGTGTGGAGGATTGAACCTGATCTCCGGTCAATTTAAAATCGCGATGTGTACAGATTCATCGTAAAAACATTTATACAAATTCTTTAACAAATAATTATTAGTAACATATAGATTCATATCAAGATCACGGATCACCCTCTGTAAAGATCACATAGCACAGACAAAAGAAGGCATTTCAGAAACAAAAATGCAATCGAAATAATCATTCTATAGACACATTTCACAACATCATCAAAGCCATAAAAAGTGAATAAAATAGAGCTGCATTACAGATCGATCGATCGATGAAAGAGATAAGAACCTGAAGAGAGAGAAAGGCAAAGATGATAAACCCTAGAGAGAGAGTGTGTACGGCACGAACAGACCACAAGCACTGGAATGAAATGAAACAAAAGCCCAAAATGGGGAAAATAAAAAGGAAAAGAAGGTTCTAGAAGGCGAATGTAAACCGTAGGATTAGAATGATCGTCTCTAATTGGTGGTGGTTAAGTTATCTGCGACCCTTAAAATTGTCTGCATAATTCACTTAGACACCTCAACTAACACTAATATCTAATGAACATTTTTATCTATCCAAAATTTATTCAGAGTGATATAACTTTTATTTAGACCAACTTCTCTAATTTTGTTCCTCCGTAATATCTCTGATTTTTCCTAATAATAAAAATAAATTAACTTGCATTCTTAGTAGTTATGTAAACTTTTACTATTTTTCATTTATAATAGGAAAAATTGTATATAATAGCAAACTATTAATTCAAATTAAATGCTATAAATATAGTTTGATTTAATTGTACTCCATAGTAAACTGTTGCTATTTCACCTCTCTCCTGGTGAATCTCTCTCGCCACTCTCGTTCTCTCCCTCGCCTCTCTCGTTTTTTATACAAACGCAAGTGTATAAAGTGCGTTTGTGTTTGTATAAAGCGAGAGAAAATTGTATATATACATTTATTTTCGTTCCCCTCTCCCAGATCTCGCTCGCCACTCTCCCAAATCTCGCTCTCTCACTCGCCTCTCTCACTTTATATAGTTGATCTTTTCGTATCTGTATACCAAAGCAGATTATACAACTGCTTTCTTTTGTATATGTATAGCGAAAT